>NW_027657623.1:0-23372 GCF_964235325.1 Thermobia domestica | reverse complement strand
CACCCAAATTTTTTAGCTTCTAGTGTCCAAACTATCGAAGCACTAATGTTGGAGTTTGGTGTTCTAAGAAGCACTAACGATTGCACTAGAACAGATCATTAGCGCTTTTGAATTTGGCGGGAATTTGAGCCAATTAAAAATTCCGCATGTATTTCTTATTAGAGTTTCGTGACATATAACTGGCCATAGCTATACTAATTGTGACGCACTAACGAAACTATTCGCGTTTTCTTGAAGCACTAACGATTGCACTAGGTACATTTTCTTACATTACCAAATTTTCATAAGATTCCTTTTTTCTTTCAAATGTAATTAAGAAAAGAAGAGGAGAAAAGTACTAGATTTCTTGGTGGACGTACTAGAACACAGAAGTATATTAAAAGATAGTAGATCTAGTACAAACCAATGTTGGTACGAACGTACTAGCGGCACTGTTGTCAGATTCATAATAACAGACTTCCCGCTCAAAGCCCTAAAATTTCCCGATCGGTTGCAAAATTTCCCGCCAAGAAAGAATCTCTATCAATAATTAATTAATGAATCATTTATGAATAATTTATCATTATATTAATAACTTTAAATTAAAATCAATTAATTATGAACAATCAATCAGCAGTAAATCACTTCCTGCGGGAGAAGAAATCTATTATAGGGCAATCCTTCTATTTTATATCTGTAGTTTATTTGTATAGAGAGAAATATACATATTTATATGTTTGTATGTGTGTGGTACTTCCAAGTATTATATTTTCCCCTTCACTTCACCCTGATATTCCGTGAATGACTGACCATAACAAATATAGTAAGAAAAGGGCCATAAACCCGCCCGCCCTCCCTTCTTTCTTCTCGAAGAAAATGAATATTGGCGAGATTAACAATCAGTTCCATTTGGTTCGGTTTATAAACCTCTCTTACTGTTCTGGTTTTTTTGACCTTCAAAAACGCTTCTAATCCATGTATTATTCCATGTACAAAGAGATGAAGACAAGGGGTCAGAAAGAGCCGACATTAACAGGAATAAAAGTTGGCAGAATTTCCCATTTTCAAGCAAAATTTCCCGGACTCCCGTCAATGCTAAGAATTTCCCGTTTTGCGGGAAATTTCGTGCCATCTGACAACACTGACTAGTGGTGGTCACACTCTTCCAAATTCCTAAACAATTTCCGTTTGTTTCTATATTTATAACGAAACAGCAACGACTACAACGTAATCAGAGCTGCTCCTGCAAAAAAACAAAATGAAAAAACGGTTTTTGAAAACAATTGACACCCGATGTTCTGTGTGCAACCCCTACCGAATATTCTTCAACTCATAGCTGTGAGAGCTTTTAACGCCAGCAAAAACTTTAATCTGCTGACAAAAATTCTTAAATTTGCATTCAAACTTTAATGGGAATATAAATTTATTGTGAAATTAGAAATACATTTTACGAAAGTGTGAAAGTTGCTGCAAATTGTGTCATGATTTGCTTCTGTAAAATGTGCTGCCATCTATACCTTTTATGTTAATTATTAACCGTCATTCACAGTGAAAAACTAAAAATGATAGTTTTTTTTTTTTTTTAAGTAGGATACTATATAAACCGATATTCAGTGTTTTATCCAGACATGTTAGGAAGGGAAGATCAACCTCCGTGATTTTGAAGATATACCTGTAGTATATAAGTAGGCTATCTTTACTGTATCACATTGAAATTTACGTCAGTTTTTCCAATTTCCTGTACCTCTTCTTCATTTCCTGAGTTTTTAAAATAATTTTTCTTTAATTTTTCTCAATTTTTAAAACGAGAAAATAATGTTATCATTTTTATATTTCCAATTTACCCACGAAATAAAATGTTCTCGAAAATTCGATGTTTTCTGTGAAGCTGAAAATAAGCAGTGTGCACAAGAGCGAGAGAGATAAAGCCTAATAAATTTGTTGATGTGGTACGTTCAGTGGCGGATTACCAAATAGGCCTACTAGGCACGTGCCTAGGGGGGGCAAATCTTTTCTCCAGAATATAAAAAAATATCTTACGTTCACAGTAACAATTTACACCTTTGAAACCAATGTTTCAAATCAATGGTTTGCAACACTTTCGCTTCATACGAAAGAAACCTTAGTGTATCGTATTTATGTGTTATCGAGAAATGTTTCCTCTGCTCTGCCTCCTTCAGATTCGGATTGAGGCATCAATCACTTTATTTTTTAATCCGTGCTGTGACTATTATCGCTTACAATGATAATAATCCAAGCCATCCACCCAACCTTGCTGGTTTGTTTTTGTAAATAAACCGTCGATCTCTCACCACTCTTGCGAAACCACCAGGCGACAAAGAAGACTGATTGTTTGAAATTCGCATAGTCGCATTGCCTGTACGATGTCAGTCTTTAAAAAAACATTAAAAAGACAGAGCGAAAGAAAATTCAGTTGGTCATTTTTGAGATTCCTGTTAAGTGAGTCATTACATCTTTCGCAAGGGCCGCAAAAGTGGTTGTTTTTGAACCATGTTATTAATCTACTTGGAACCAGTGTTGAATTCAGACATTTTCACCCGGGGGGGAATGTCAACTCCTCGGGAGGGAGGGTTGTTTTTCTGTATTTTTGCAAGAAAGCAGCATATTTAACAATTCCATTCACATCCACATCTTACCTAATATTGAGACTAATTGCTGATAAATATTCAATGTGAGATTATAATAATAATAAAAAAAAAACAATCGTTTAATTTTATCTAAAACATTAAATAAAGACTGGCAAAAATATTTTACACTAAACTTTAACTGCTATTTACAGTAGCTATTTTTGTTATTATTTCCTATATTCAATAGTTACTGTTTGTTACTAACGTAGAAGTTTTTAAAAAGATTTAAATTAACTCAAACATTTTTTGTTCTAAAACAAACATATATAGGAATATCTTAACAAAAAGTTATCATTCTTTCTCACACTTCTGATTCTAAATCAAGCATATTAGCCTTGGTTTCTTTACTGCATACACATCAATAGTTTAGAGTACGAAATCTTCACGAGAGTATACGACGGCACCCCCGTATATATGAGTGAGGTCGACAGACCAGCTGCGAAAGGTGAGAAAATGTTAAAAAGTAAACCCTGGTTTTCCTTGATTTTGAGCACTTTTCATTACTTTTTTCCTTTCATTTTATATATGTGCATATGTGTTTCATTCCTCTGTTTTTCTTTTTCTTTCCTCCTTTTCTTTTCTTTCTCCCTCCCGAATTTTGTGCCCCTTACTTTGGCGCCCGGGGCCGTCACCCCGCCTGCCCCTCCCCCATGGCACGACACTGAGCAGGATCTTCATCACCTTCAATAGCAATCTTCCACTTATATACTACCATCATATTGATAAATTCTATATAAATCTCTAACCCAGGAGGGATAACTGTTCCTTCCAGATCCCTCTAAATGACGCCCTCTGAATCTCACCCTTTAACTGAATTATTTTTAATTAAAGAAAGGTGTGTTTACTTTAACAATCGTCAAACACATTTACGTCTGTTACTTCCGATGCGAGAAATGGGATTTAGGCGCTCTATTTCAAATAATGCAAGAGCTGTACATTTTTAAGAACTGAAGTCTGCTGACAACAGAGATCATATGGAATGATCGAAAGGTCTTCCCTATCTTTCCTTTCCTATCTCAATCTGTGCTAGTGCTACCTACTAATATGGATATATAATATAGAGCGAGAGTATAGTACCTACTAAACTACAAACGTTTCTTCAACAGTTAATAATTTCATGTTCTGCCAAACACGGTCATAGCGTTAAGAAATAAAAGTTTTATTGACTATTTCGTATTCTATCTTAGATGTTACATGTTTAATATTTATATAGAATGGGTCTGCGTCATTTATATGTATATTGAGAGATCGGATTTCGAAAGCAAATAATTGGGTGAAGTTATTTCTACATTTTGTGACTGAAATTTTTTGAGTTTCTCCGGAGGGGAATGAATTTTCTTCGGGGGGAAGATCCCCCCCGGGCTACCCCTTGAATTCAACCCTGCTTGGAACTACTTCTGCTATACGTAGACGAGTATTTGTGCTTTGCAATAAATACTTACGCAGATATCTAATTCGATGCAACTAGTTTTTGTCTTATTGTATTTTCTGGTGCATTCAGTTGGTTGCTAGTGCGCTTGTGATTTGGTGTTGTTTTTTTCGACAATATTGTGGGTTTAATTGAAGAAGAAAGTGCAGTTAAAGTAGTGTCTCCTCAGTTCGTAGGAGTTAGTGATTGTGACAGTGAGAGTGCAAATTTCGTTAGTGAGTGGCGAGACTGCCGAGTGGTGTCTGAATGAGTCTACAATTGACATTCTTCTAAGACGTGGAATTAATCAGAATACTGAAAACGATTTTTCTAAATCGCAAAGATTCATAGCAGTTAAGATAAGATTTTTAAATAAGAGTGCGCTTTTTCGTAAACTTGTAAATGGCGAATCCATTTTGCGGAATTATCTGGTATATTCGTGTACCACTGGCGCCATTTATTGTGCATCATGTAGGTTGTTCAATGTCAAGACACAGATCGCATCTCACGGCATTCCAGACTGGAAAAACAGTTCAAATGTTCTAGCATCACACGAAAATTCTGAAGAACACAAAAACTGGGAGTTGGCACTCTTAACAAGGCAGAAATTTGTTGGGAATTGGAGAACCATTTTCATTCACATATTTAGACAGAACATACGTACTGGGTCGGTGTCTTAAGAAGAGATTTTTTTGTCGTGAATAAGTTGACAAGCCGCGGGCTTCCCTTACGTGGTCACGAAGAAAAATTCAATTCTCTGCACAACGGGCAATACATGATGTCTTTAGAGCTTATTGCCGAGTCTGATCCATTTCTTACGGAACACATTGAACAGTATGGAAATCCGGGAAAAGGTCATGCAACCTACTTGTCTTCTACAATTTATGATGAAACTATTGAACTGCTTGCTGATAGAGTGAGAAAATAAATTATTAATGACAGAAGACAAAGCAAATATTTCTCCATAATATTTGATTCAACTCCAGATATTTCGCATACTGATCAGTTAGCTTTTGTATTACTATATGTGAATGAAGAAGGTAAACCTGTTGAAAAGTTTCTTTCGCTTCTGTCAAATCCAGGATACAAGTCTGAGAACCTAGCCGAAGTTGTAATAGATATTTTGACCAGGCATTCTATTGACCTTACTAATTGCAGAGGTCAGTCGTACGACAATGCCAGCAATATGTCGGGGCATATACAGATTTACAGGCTCGAATTAAAGGAATAAATTCTAAAGCGTATTATGTGCCATGCGCAGCTCATTCTTTGAATTTGGTCGGAATGCAGAAAGCAGTTGTAGAGAAGCATGTTCTTTTTTCACTATGCTTCAAAATATTTACATTTTTTTTCCAGTTCAAAAAAACGCTGGAACTTACTTGCTTCTTTCATGTATCCAGGAACGAAAACACTAACATCTTTATCACAGACACGTTGGTCAGCACGAGAGGAGGCTTGTACATGTATATATGAAAACTGGGATAGTGTAATTCAGATCCTTACTCATGTAAGCGATGATCTTTTTGAGAAATCTCTAGTTCGAAATGAGGCCTTATCCCTCTTGAATTAACGAAACAGGCTGGAAACAGCTTTCATGATCACTTTTCGGAATGATATACTGAAGAGATTCCAGAGTGTCACTGTGAAATTACAAAGTGTCAACATAGATTTAACAATAGTATATGATTTATTTGAATCACTTGTGAACTTTATAACTTCCCTTCGTGACATGTTCAACTCTTATGAACAAAAATCCATGGAGAAAACTGATATGAATTAAAAGTGTAATTATAAAAGGTTTAGAAAACGTAACATTCAAATCGATGAAGAAAGAGACAATGAGGTTGTTCTAACAGGAAGAGAAAAAATTAAAGTTGAGGTGTTTCTTCCTATTCTTGATAAATTACACGTTGAATTAATTAGAAGAAAGGAAAACAATAAAATAATGTCTGACACCTTCATGGTTTTTAGTAAGTCTCTGCAAAATTTCATTTCTGAACGTGCAGCCAACCTTCAGGCTGCATATGAAACATCTAGAATCAACATTTGCAAACGAATGTGTACATTGTTCGGGACTTCTGAAATTCAGAGGAATCTGTGACTCACCAGCAGAAATGTTAGCGTTTATACGGAAAGGAAAGTTGCAGTCTGTGTTTCCAAATGCGGAGATTGCATTAAGAATACTTTTGTGTACTGCCGTAACAAACTGTTCAGCTGAACGTTCGTTTTCGGATCTAAAAAGACTGAAGACTTATCTCCGTTCAACCATGTGTAACAAAAAAAAAAAAAAAAAAAAAAAAAAAAAAAAAGAACGAGTTATCTATTCTCCACATCGAAGCAGACATCTTGACTATTGGAACATCAACTTTGAAGAACTTATACAAGAGTTTGCAGCAACGAAAATGATGCGAAAGCTGCTTCATTTATGACTGGTGAATTTAATTTCTCAATGCATTACATAATTTTAGGTGGTATAGCATATACATAAAATGAATTGTTTGTACTAGGCTGATTACTTTTATTATTGAGTTTCGCTTTTTATTTCAGTATTTTCACTAATTTTATATAAGACTTAAAATACTGCAAATGTTATTTTTCTCTTGAGAAGGGCGCACATTAAGTTTGTGCCTAGGGCGCCGACGAAGCTTAATCCGCCACTGGGTACGTTTGTGTTTTGCGAGCAGTGGCGAAGGGTCGTAAGAGGCCCTGAGGTCCAGCCTAAACATTTACTTTCAGAAATTATAATTTTAATTAATTCATTTTCTTTGCAGACAATGTATGATAGTTTTGTAAGTTGAAAAAATATTGTTAAAGAAATCGTGGGCGGCTCACTGAGCAGTGTCTAGTGATGGGAAAATTCCCGGGAAGATATTTTTCAGGAATATTCCCTGGGAATATTCCCGGGAAGATTCCCAAAATGTGAATCTTTCCGGGAATTTATGTACAATCACAAAGAAAATTGTATTCTATTACTAGGCCTATATTATGATTTCAAAGTTAAATTCCTTTTTATGTCACAGTGTATTATTACAGTTGTATCCGCAGGGTTCTTTAAAATGTATATTCTGAACGGTAGGGCCTACTATGTTACTTTATTAAAATTTTATTATATTTAGAGAGTACGCATAAATGTATATTTACTTACAATATGTTCTATGAAATATGTAGAAGAAATGGTATAGTAAGTCCACATATTTTTACACCGCTAAACAGTTTAAATTTGGAAGTAAGTGAATTTTCTAAACTTCACTCTACTAGCCTACTGATATTATAAACATATTAAATTTTTAAATGTTATAAACAAATTACATTGGGTAACTGCCAGAAGATACACGTCTCGAAAGTTTATCAACATTTGCGCATACATATTTATGTTCAAAATATTTGCAAGATACTGATTTATCTTTATAATTTTTCACGTAACATTACCACACATAACCTTTCTTCCTACCTATTTTTCGAAGCTTCATGCGTTAATTCACATGTAAGAGAAGTCTGAGTACCTTTGCAGAAATTCGAGTCAGAGACAGGAGACAGGCCGACGTTTATTACTAACGATGGTTCGGGGTGTAGTAATTGTACTTCATCTCTACTTCTGCATAATTTCTACATTACTTTACAAACTGGTTCCTTTTCATCATTTGTAAATTAGTATTTTCCTACATTCTAGTGCAAATGGAAATGGAACTAGTTAATCATATGATTAGTTATATAAAGTATAGTCAACGAATTTTATTTTTTTAATCTCCAAATTATTTAAGGTCTAGAAGTAAACCTTAATAAATGAAAATAAAGTAATTAGTCGTAATTCTTATAATTTAGAAGATAAAATAAGGAAATGGAAATAAATTTATAAAACTCGGGAATATTCCCATTTTTTATTTTCCTTCCCATCGGGAATACTTCCACTGCCCATTACTAGCAGTGTCTTAGGCGGCAGTAGAACTACCGCCAAGCTACTCAGAAAATTCCGCGAGAGAAGGTATCGATAATAACCTGCGAAAGAGACTGGCCTCAGAGCTTATCTACTTTCGTTTCTACATAAAGCGTTGCTCTCGAGTCCTTCGATTTTGATAAGATTTGTCAAACAAATAAAAGAGGAAGTGAATGTAGGGCCCCATTCCGTACCAACTTCGGTTAATTTTGCGGACTCGAAAGCAACGCAAAAGCTAGAACAAGCAATTCTAAAGATGCCACACCTATTATCGTAAACTATAATAATGCCTCTTTATTCCGTTACGTTGGCGCAAGCCTGTACGAAATCAGACTCGTTGAGTTCATTAGAATTGAGTAGAGAGTGTGCGTTTTTGAGATATTGTGAGTGACATTTTTTCTTACATTCGCAAAAGTGAATGAGAGAAAATGCCAGCAAGTGGAGAATATGATCATAATATAATTCTTATTAAAGAATTTTCTATATCAGTAGTCTTTTGAAAATTAATGTGTTATCAAAGGAAAGAAGACCAACGCCTCTGTTAAGAATAGAACAAACAGAGGGCAAGAGAGTTCTGCATGCATTGATACAAAAAAATATTTTGGGTTGTTGAGATATAAAGATCAACGTATGAAAAAATATTTAAGTATGATTCTGCTTTTAAAGGGGAATTAAGTGACTTGTTGAATGCTTGTCACGTGTTTTCAACAATATAATTAAAGACGAAATTTTACAAGCAGAGTTTGTTTTAGTACAAGTAGACTAAACAACATATGTTTCTTGTGAAGATAAGATAATATGATAGTCCATCTTTCCCACCCGATCACGCCCAATTAAAACAGTTAAATTGCATTTCAAGATCAGCTATGAGTCACATGCGTGAATTTCATTATGAAAATTGAGATCCGGATCGAATAAGTGCTGTTGATAGACTACAATTGCGTTAAATTTATGTGCATTTGTCTTCTTGTGTTTCTGCAGTAAAATATTTATGTCTTCTCTGTTTCATTTTATTATTATTAGCCCTATTATTATTATTATTATTATTATTATTATTATTATTATTATTATTATTATTATTATTATTATTATTATTATTATTAGTAGTAGTAGTAGTAGTAGTAGTAGTAGTAGTAGTAGTAGTAGTAGCAATAGAACCAGTAGAACATTGGGCCTACCCTCTTGAAACTATCACCCTTCGCCACTGTTTGCAAGGTGTAATGCATGGAGTACTTTATATTTGTATATGAGTAGCCTGAAGTACTACGGAATTTAATACGTGATACTGCGTTTAATAAGGAGGAAAATACACATGATTTTTGCAACTAGATCAGTTTCATACCGAAAAGGGGCTTTACAAGTTTTCAACATTTAGCAAGATACTATGAAAAAATATACGATTACCATATTAAGATACTGTAAAGCAGGGGTAAAAGTGGATCTCAAAACATAGGGTGATGGTAGGTAGAGGCATGACGTCCTGTCGTCCTCCAGCCTATCTTTGCTCATTATAATTTTTTAGGAACTGGGGGAACGCCGTACATATTTTTTTTGGAAGTGAGGGGACGACATCCCACTGCATTCCACCTCACTTTTACCAATGCTGTAAAGCCTGTCTGAAGTAGAATTAACCGAGGCTCGCAAAAATTTCCGTTAAAGGTAGGCTTCTGGTTACGAATGTAAACCGATACAAAAGTCCATGAGCATAATGGATATATTGAGATGAAATAAGAGAGAAGATAAAATTTGTAGTTTGCAACACTCTCTATTTCTCATGATTTCTTTAAAATAAAATAACCTATCAATTATATATAGAGGAAGAGGTACAAATATGGAATACCATTTACTTTTTGTTTGACGAAGTCAATATATTTGCATAAATTAACACAAAAACTCTATAAATACTGTGTAACATATCCTTAAACAAATATATGGAATACCTTGAACATTTTCGAACAAACACTTTCAACAAGCAAAATTAGTGAGCTAAAAAAGTTGAAAATTAAACCAAGTTATAGGAACAAAGTAGAAACCAACACTACTGACACATTACGTCATTGTACAATTCTCTTACATAAGTCAGAAACGTAATAACCATGTTCATAACCTGCATAAGCAGTGTGAGCCCACTCAGCGCACATCTGGCACATAGCCCATTCTTCCCCTTCCTTATCACATGAAAATTTGCCCGAGCAGAAGATGCATTCAGCGTCCTCGCTATAGGGTGTTCCACCTTCACCAATATCAATATCAGAAGAGTCGTCTCTCACATTAAATGAACTATCACTATCACTCGCAGTGTCGGACGTTTCACATCTTGCTGGTTTTCGTTGTCTCTTGTTTCGTTTGGCACATTGCTTCCTTGCTCCCAGAGACATTTCAATGGACGCTTTATATGGTGATGAAGTCAGAATATTGGCAGTTCCTGATTTTCTTCCCCTGCTTCCCCTTTTCTTCCCTACGTTGGGCACAGGCGACATGTCCCATGGAATAATCACTGTACCGCTGGTAGATGCTCCTGCTTCATCGGCACAAGAAACACTCCCACTGCTTGGCCCAATTCCTTTCTGCTCAGCTTCACTGACACTGTCCGTTGTTCCACTAGATGCAATGAAATCTGCATCTGTGAAAACATTCCGATTTACTGGGTAGAGCCCTGTAATTCGAAAGCCATTCACGGCGATCTCACCAGTCTGGCATTTGAGATAGGCCTTACCAAAGAGTTCAGCAATGTCCATGTTAGTCAGAAGCATATCATGAAGCCTTAGCCACACCCGCACTTCCTCGCTATAGTAAGACTTCAGTGGACTCATGAACGTTCTGTCCAGTGGCTGCATTTTGTGAGTAGCATGAGGGGGGAGGCACAAAATGCAGACATTATTCTCTCGACCCAAGTTAATGACATCTAAATTTCTGGAGTGGCTGTAATGACCATCCAAAATCAAGAGAACAGGTGACTCAGGTGACGGTTTCAGTTTGTCGATGAAGTGGAGGAACCATTGGGTAAAGAGATCAATCTGAATCCACCCTGAGGGATGAAAAGCAGCGACAGACCCAGGCGGGGCACCTCTCATCAGCTGATTGTTCATGTTCTTGCGGGGGGAAATGAACATGGGTGGAACGAATATTCCACTAGCACTCATGCAAGTTACGACTGTCACCAGAGAACCTCTCTCAGCAGAACTTAGTGCTGCCACCTGGCGCTTACCCTTCACTGCAAGAACTCGTGGTACTTTGCTCTGCACCACACTCAATCCAGTTTCGTCAACATTAAATATCCTGTTTGCTGGATATTTTTTCTTCTCCATTTCTTCAGTTAGGAGGTCGAAAAATTTGTTGACATTTTCCTTTGTGAAGCCGGTGGCCCGTTGGAAAGAAGTTACTGTTAGCTTTGGAAACGAGCATCTATCCTTATGCCTTTTCAAGAAGAGGCGGAGCCATCCTCTACCAGTTCTGTCTCTCAGATATGGATTTGGAATCCCGTTTCTTTTGGCTATCTGAAAGGCCATTGTTTGTAAGTCTCGTCTGGACAGTTTAAAAAATTTGCTTTCCATTGTTAGAGCATATTGAAGTAGTTGTTCTTCAATTTCTTGCGGCAAAACTGTCTTCCTCCCAAGCTTGGTTTTGGTGGCTTCATTCACTGTCACGTCTGATTTAGCCAGTCGGAAGAGAGTTGCGCGTGGAACATTAAATGTCTTGGCTGCCTTCAAATAGCCCATCTTTTTCTGTCGCACCGATTTTATTGCCTCCTGCATAGCAACCTCATCTCACACTTTTCTAGAAGGTGACAATTTTCTACCTTTCGATGTTGTCGCCATATCTACCGTTAAAACACAGTTCTAGAATAAGGGTCTAAATATGGAATACCAGGTATTCCATATTCGAGCCACTACTGTCTTGAGAAACAAAACGTCAAAACACTCACAGTTCAAACAATAGAAAAAAACTAGATATGTGGTAATGTCGCTACAAATGTCCTCTTTGCAAACGAACAGAAGTGTATTTGATTAAGCACGTGTATTAGAAATATACGACGAAATGCTCCTTACCTACAAAAAATTCACTTCACCGGGAAAACAATCAAAAGAAACCGACGCGTTGCTTTCGGCTTTAAACTCAACAATGACTACTTTTGTTAACAAAGGAAGGAAGGAGGGATTGTTTCACAGTTTGTTCGCTAGAGTACTCACGTTACCTTACGAGATATTATAGTATTCCATATAAGTGTCTCTATTCCATATTTGTACCTGTTCCTCTCTCTCTCTCTCTCTCTCTCTCTCTCTCTCTCTCTCTCTATATATATATATATATATATATATATATATATATATATATATATATATATATATAAGGCGAGGTATTTCATTGTTTTTGGTTCGTTCATAACTATCGTGCCATAATTTTGGACAAACATAAAAAATATGATAAATCCACCTAATAAAGAAATATCACGCGAAATAGGTGCAGCTCCAGTCGCCCCGTGCTGTTTCTAGTGCTAACCTCCCAACCTACATTATTTGTTTAATCACAAATTAGTAAGGTAAACGCGCCTGAATTCGACAGGCACCCGAATTCGACATACCTGTGCTTAAATGTTGTGAAATAAGCGTAAGATGTCATCCCTGCGATCGTGAATAGAAGTGACAACATTATGGGAGTGTCTTCTCTCGTGTCAAATGTGTGGTTACAGTAGATGAGTCATACGCATGGAGAAAAGAAGTACATTGTTGTGTGTGTGATACACTCTTCGAGAAAAAACACATAATCTTAAGGAAAACATAGGACGGCAGGTTATTTTCGTAAGACTTCTATTAAAGTTAGGTTTGCTTCAAGCAAATAGTGGTAATTTAATGTTGTAAAGGAGTTTCAATCAGTGCGTTTTGTTTTCTTCTGTGAGGACAAAGGTTGTGATGTAACATGAACGGGGGGTTGTCGAAAACACGAGCCTTTACTTGTAACGTGAACCGAATTTCGACAAGGTTGTCGAATTCATGCTCAGTAGTGCAAATATAATTTTAACTGAATATCAAAACGTACAAGTATGTTCAAAGTCTTTCATAAAGCTATTTGTTGCATAATTCTCCGATAGTTGTAACCTCAGTTCGATATGGAATGTCGAAATCAGGTTCCTGCATGTCGAATTGAGGATCATCGAAGTAACTACTCAGTTCAGAAAATTTAAGTTGTGTTCTTTTGCCCGTCTCATAATTTCTGCATAATAATAAAACAATATTTGAAGCTGAGAAGAGATTACTACCAATAATAATGCCGACTTAATGTTTTACATGGATATAATTGAAGGTGTCGAATTCAGGTACCGCAACTATCGAAACCAGGTGAAGTGTGTCGAATTCGGGTTCCATTGGCGAGTTCCAGTTTCATAAAAAATTTAACATTAGCATTTGAGCCTTGAAATGACTTTTAGTATTAGTAGAGACTGTACATTTCAAGGAAAAAAAATGGGCCAACAACGACCAATATTATGGCCACAATAGGCAATTGATTTTGAAAAAGGTCCTTAACCTGTCGAAATCCGGTGCGTTTACCTTATACTATTTAAATTCTCATCACAGACATGGGACTACAGGAAATCCACAAATGGAGAATTATATTTTTTATATATAAAAATCAAAATATCTGGTGTTGAGCGTGGTTACAACCCCAGTAGTACAGGTGTATCTCAGGGAGAAAGCTTCTGTGACGGAATGTGCAATTACACATGGAGTATTAACATTTTATTTATATTAATAAACGATTACAAAAAGGACTTCCATTTTGTGCAGAAGTAAGAAGTAGAAGATTTACAGTGAATGATTTTCTAATTATTGTATTCTATTGCTGAGTTTTATGTAGAAATGTGATTTTGATTTTAGATTCTGATTCACGGGATAAGATATTGTTGAACTGAACTTCTAAAAAGCAAGTGCATTTTTTGGAAAATGAGAAATAAAGCTTATATTTCCCAAATATTTGATATATTTAAAAGCAGAAGATATCCCCGTATTGATGAAAACATTGCACGGTGCGTGCTAGATGTTCCAAAATATTATTTGCTCTTAACGAACAAATATATATATATATATATATATATATATATATATATATATATATATATATATATATATATATATATATATATATATATATATATATATATATATATATATATATATATATATATATATATATATATATATATATAGGCAAGGGCGCCGATCCTGGAGAGCCGGGGGCCCGGGGTCCCCATTATATTTATGAATATACAATATTTCGCATAATTTCAATGCAATATGTCCTAAAATCCTCATACATATACCTTCTGCATCTGAATGCCCCCCCCCCCCCCAAATTTACAGAGAAATCGGCGCCCTTGTATACAGGGTGGCCCATTTCAATCTTTGCACGGAAAAAATTACATGGATAATATGTACAAACTCAAGAAAATTAAAGCACTAGAAAAGTTCTTAATAAAACTGCAATATACAGGTTATCCATATTGGAAAAAAGGAAGTTATTAACGGTGTGATTTGTCGGACATCCTGTATGACGTTAAATGTTCACCTAGTATTGGCACGAGTGAGACGCTTGTAGATAAAATACAAAAATATTCTGAGAGCAATTAATAATATGATAATTAAAGTAGCAACGGCAATAATTGTCCATGGGAACACACTGGATTGGCTGAATTCAGGCATGTTATCCTATAAGGAACTTTCTTCGTGATGGAGTAGTGAGTGTATGTATGTGATAGTGCGTTGTAGGTTTTGAATATTATAGATAAACTTCAAGTTTGTATTTTCTGGTAATTGTCGAAATATCAGTGAGAAATTTGCAGAAACTCTTGTCGGAATATTAAAGTATCAGTTTTTATACGTTGAAAATTCTTGTATCTGAAGAAATAAGTCAGTCAACAGCGTCGGCCGCCAACACGTGAGTGCTATTTTCACTGGTTAACGAGATATAAAATGGAGTTCCATAAGTGTATGCAGATAAAATTCTTTAATTAGTGATAGAGTCGGTTTTAAATGACAACAGTGGTTAAATTTGGAGAAACTAAAGTATACAAGCAATGTTTTTTTGGAATCATGGCTGTGCTTGGAATTTATAAATTGAAAACATTTTATGGGAATGCTATAGTGAGAAATCCAATTCGTCAATTCCTTCATTGGTCCATATGGAATAATCGGGTAACTGAAGGAGTATATGAGCCGTATTAGTAAGAAATATGCCATTAAAGAGTTTATAAAGAATATGATAATCGTTAATAAGCACGATTGATCTTTGAATTATAATATCCAAATTAGCTGAAGCAGGATCGAATGAAATTAAAAAGGCCTTCGAAAATTTATAAAATACGTCAAAGTATCTTAAATTAGGCTACTGTTTTATAATTTCTTTCGTGAGATGGTTTTATTACATATCATTAACTTTATTTAGGAGGAGACTTTGGATCACAGAATCAAACTGTTGCAGAACCAACTTAAAATTGAGAAGAGCTTTCAAGAAGCTTCCATTCGTATCCTCTGTAGATACTAGTTGAAAATAATTTTGCTTAAAATGAACTGATACAAGACTTCCCTCTATGCATGTGTAAGATATCTTTCGTTGATTGAAAGGGATGTTGAGGTATTTTGTGAATGAATTACAAGACTACAGACTCAAAACCAAACTGAACTCAGAAGTATTGAGCTTTTGCACTATAAAAAGTGGTGAGGAAAACGAGCTATCGCGGGTTTCTCTTATGATCTTAGCATGTGACGGTTGTTTAATTTGTAATTCTATTTGTACTCTGACAGCTAAAGGAATAGGCGGTGGCCTTTGCTGGAAATAAGATGTTTTATCGATAGTATTTTGTGCTCGTTTTCCCTGAAATATCCTAAATCTTCAGGACAGTACAAGAAAAACTCACAATATTTATATCATAAATTATGTACCGTATCTTTCTGTTCCTTTGACAAATCTGAGTTAATATCAAATAGCATCTCTATTTTTCCAATTCTTCTTGAATTCCTTCTTCCGTCTTCTAGTTTGGTTTACTATATTTACCGTTCTATTTCTGATCTACCTTAACGCTCAGTTCCTCTAAATCTTCTTCCATAGAAGCAATAGCTGTATTAAAAAAAAAAAAAAAAAAAAACCGTCGGTTTGGTGGGTTCGAGATTAACAATCGTTGAAATAGTTATTTTGCGTATTATAAACACATTTGCTGTGATGTGCTGTCGTATAGTACTAATTGCATTTGCGGAGAGTTCGTTTGGGGTACTCATTTATGTTGAGAAAACAGGAGATCCTGATTCTTTATTTACAGAAAGTGTGTTATTCCGTAAATTAATTTTGGCCTGTAGGAGAAATAAAATATCTTCCTCAAGAAATCTCAAGTAATATGTCGTAATTTAACAATGGAATTTTCAATTCTTCGGGTGTTTTTAACAAATTGAATCAATTTAATATTTGAAGGAATTTCTGATTTTGGCCATAGCGAGAGGTAGCATCCTCTCTATAATTACTGGGTATTTCTACTTATTAATCGTTACATCAACAAGTAATTTATTCTGCTGATTATGTAATTTTGTGCATTCCCTCCTATCCGTTAATGGTGTCCCAGCGAAAGGTGATCTTACTAGATTCCTGTGCCTGTTTGTTCAAACCGATAGATGCAATATTCTGTAATTTATTATCTTCTTGTTCTGAGCCCCACAGAACGCCAGGATTTGTGGCTGTGTCATGGTGCCCGCTTACGCGTTTCCCTGTTTATTGGTGTGAAATCATACACTAGAAGTGTGGCCCTGCTTGAAACATGTTCCACAAACAGGTAGTGTCCGGTTTAGGTTAGTCTTGTTACCATTCCTAGGCTTAATATTATTCATTCCGTTTTTACGGTGCTCATTATTATTATTATTATTTGTATTACGTGAATTCTGGTTATTACCGCCGCCTCTGCCTCGAGTAAATTGTGTTTTGCCCTACTAGCAAAGATAATTCAGCCATTTTATTAGCTAGCACGTTAAGTTCCAATGTTCCTGTTCTATTACGGTAGATTGGCTAGAGAGCTCCTCCGTGGCTAAGCGGTTAGCATACGCGCCTTTGGCGTGGGAGATCCGGGTTCGATTCCCGGTGGGAGCTCATGTGGTTCGGATTCCACGTTAATCAGTACCCAGATAGCACAGAATTTTTTTTAATGTTTAAAAATTTGCAAATGCAAACTAAAATGTTTGCAAAAAACTTGCCTTTTCAAATGAGAAAATTTGCCGAAAGTTCAATGCAAATAACGAAGTTGACGCTGGCTGAGTTTGCAGCAAAGTTGCCTCAGAAAATGAAAATATCTGCCAATACAAAAGAAATGTTTGCGACTGCACAGCAAGAAAGTTTACCAGGACTTTGCTGCAAATATTTTGTGCAAATTTTCTTTCACAAAATTTCCGAAAATGAGCTGATGAATTTGGTGAAAATATTAAAAGGTTTGCAGAAAGTGTTTTCACGATCGCAAGATCATGTTTGCTGCAAATGTATCAGGTAATGTTTGCTGCAAATGTATCAGGTAATGTCTGCTGCAAATTTATAAAGTGAAACCTAACTTTATGAAACATCAAAATTTTTATAATGTGGGTCCGTCTTTTCTTAGTGGCAAGCATTAAACATCTTTAGCTACTTGCCAAAGATAAGAAACTTGGAAACGATAAACGCACAGACAAAGAATATCGCAATTTATCTACTAACTCAAGAATCATATCCCTGTACTTACTCTCACACACATTCACAAAATAACGCCAGGCTGCCTGGGTCAATCAAAACATCTGATAAGAGACCAGTGAGTTTATTCTGGTGTTTTCTGATGTATTGGTTTTTCTCGATTCTCAATTCCCGCTTGTTTTGTCACAGTTGATGTAGCGCAGTGAATTCTGGGTACCATGCACGCGCACTCGGTAATATCATCACATATTTGCTTTCAGCAAGTTATTCGAAACAAGTTTTTTTTTACAGAGTTGCCAACTGTTTGCGACGGCAAACTTTCGACGCTATATTTTCAAAAAAGATGCAAATTAATTGCAGTGGGGAATTTATTTTTATAAATCAGCAAAAATTTGCAGATCATATTGAAAGCTTTTAATAAATATTAAGAAATTTTGCCTTCGCAAACTTTCAGATTGTTTGCTCCACTAAACGAAGCAAAAATTTGCCGCAAGTATTCGTGCTATCTGGGTAGGTCCACGTCTCATATAGCCTCGCTGCTGAAAGGGACGCTAAACTAAAATCAACAATCAACAATAGATTGGCTAGATGTAGGGAGAGGTTTGTGCGCTACTAGATTGCGGCGGGAAACATTAAGATGTTTCAGTTTGAGAAGCTACCTGTAGCGGGGGTGCAGAAAGTAAAGGTAATGTTGGCTTTGGGGGTTGATATTGTTGATAAGTGGGAGTTGAGCAGAAAAGGAGTAATTCGTTTGTTGGTGGAAATTAGGAAAGGATGCACTAGCCACCGTAGTTGGATTTAGACTACTAACACATTAATTTTGGTCACACAGAAAATAGATTATCGTGCTTGTAGTCCGGCGTCTGGTTCTTGTAGTAATTCCATGTGGTGTGTGAAAAACGAATTATAAAGGTGTTTGAATGCATGTCGCTTTTCTCATTCTCATGCAAAGTAAATATTAAATCAAATCTTTTTAGTTTAACGTTGCACATCCATGATCTTTAATTAAAGGAGAATAATGATTACAGCAAGTGAATGATGATGAAATGAAATTGTCGGATGAAACGAGAGTACCCCGAAGAAAATATACAAACACGATGTTGTCTACCATAAATTATTTTGCCGAGGATTGAACCAAGGTCTCCACGCACCAGAGGTAACAGCAGTACCACTGAACCAACGTGCCTCGTTCATTCTGATGCAATTGATAATTTCTATTTTGCTAGAAAAGTTTATTATTAATTTATGTAGGGCCTACCTATGTATATCATGGTGGCAACGTATGGTATATAAGTAGCTTATTTATCAATTGTTCTTTGATGTCTCCAAATAGTGACGCAAATACTGCTTGTAATTAAGTAAATATCGAAATATCTAAAAGTAATAACAAAATATTAAATGGAATACGTCACCTGTTTTACATTACTAACCAGAACTTTATCATTAGAATTTTCATGAAACGATTAAAGACTCTGTTTTACTAGATCAAGAAATACATTAAATTAGAAAATAAGCGAAATGCAAAAATGTGTTTTCAAAATACCCAAAAATAATTTCTTTTCTATATTTATAATGAAACAGCGACGACTAATGTAGTCGGAGCTGCTCCTGCAAAAATAAACATAATGTGGCGATAAACTCAAAATGGTTATCATTGCAGTGCGGTGTCCTGTTTGTAACCCCTACCAAACATTCTTCATTTCCTAGTAGTGAGAGCTTTTAACGCTAGCAAGAACTTTAAGCTAGTAACAAAAATTCTTAAACTTGCATTCAAATTTTAACGAAAACGTTAATTTAGTGTGAAATTAGAAATATATATTTTAGAAAAGTGTGAAAGTTGCTGCAAATTGTGTCATGATTTGCTACTGCAAAATATTCTGCCATCTATGCCTTGTATATAAAATTATTCACTGTCATTCACAGTGAAAAATATTTTTAAAAGAACATTTTTTTAGTAGGATACTATATAAACCGATAATCAGTGCTTTATCCAGACATGTTAGAAAGGGAAGATCAACCTCCGTGATTCTAAAGATTTTTCTGTAGTATATAAGTAGACTATCTTTTCTGTATAACATTGAACTTTACGTCAGTTTTTCCAGTTTCCTTTACCTCTTCATTTCCTGAGTTTTTAAAAAATCTATTTTCTTTATTTTTTTTTCAATTTTTTAAAAGGAAAAAAATAATGTTATCAATTCTATATTTCCAATTTACCCACGAGATGCAAACCTAACAGTTGATAAAATGTTCTCGAAAATTCGATGTTTTCTGTAAAGCTGAAAATAAGCAGTATGCACAAGCGCGACAGAGATAGGCCTAATAAATTTGTTGATATGGTACGTTTGCGTTTTGCGAGGTGTAATGCATGCAGTACTTTATATTTGCATCTGAGTAGCCTGAAGTACGACGTAATTTAATACGTTATATTGCGTTTAATAAGGAGGAAAATACACATGATTTTTGCAACTAGATCAGTTTCATACCCAAAAGGAGCTTTACAAGTTTTCAACATTTAGCAAGATACTATGAAAAAATATACGATTACCGTATTAAGATACTGTAAAGCAGGAGTAAAAGTGGATCTCAAAAAATAGGGTGATGGTAGGTAGAGGCATGACGTCCAGCCTCTCTTTGCTCATTATATTTTTTTAGGAACTGGGGGAACGCCGTACATAATTTTTGGAAGTGAGGGGACGACGTCCCGCCGCATTCCCTCTTACTTTTATCAATGCTATAAAGCCTGTCTGAAGCAAAATTAAACGATACTCACAAAAATTTCCGTTAAAGGTAAACTTCTGGTTACGAAGGTATCCCATACAAAACTCCATCTGTATAATGGACATATTGAGATGAAATACAGTCTGTTACAAAGTAACTGCACCACCTAAGAAAAATCGATACATTTTGCTAATTGTTATATATATTATGACAGATATTAATTCGAATGGTTCCAAATTATTTCTATATATCGTTTGGTGTTTTATCTACTACATATAGAGAGACAAAATATTCGAATACAATATATTATATAATAATAAGCTACAAATAGCCATTATTACAAAACGCATGAACTTATTTGTTTTCATGCACTTTGTATGAACACATGTTAACATCTCATTAATGAACAAGAAATGGATGCGAGTTTCATTGAACAGAGTTTCTCGAAGAGACGACGTTATCGTCTGCGGTAAAACACACTAAAAAAAAAAAAAGTTAAGTGTATAAAAGCCTTAATTGTGTATATACCCCATTCAGTACTTTGTATGTTTCACATGTGCTGCTTTCAGTGCTGCCAACCTACTTCATGACGAAAAAGTCATCAATGCCTGAACTCAGGAAATGAGTTCAATTTATATTGATAAATTTGAGGAAATGCTTGCAGGATTGCTGCTTGTGTCGATCATGAACGATTCGATCATTATGAACGAATCATGGCATGAATCAAATGAATTATGATTCTTTGCACAAATGAATCGATTGTTCTAATGAATTAGTTGTACTTTTCACTGAATTGTTTGCCGTGGTCGAAATGAATTGTGAATCACAAACTGCCAGCTTGTGAGAGAGAGTTGATAGGGTTGCTTCTGCAAATGCGCTTGCATTTGACGGGGAGTATTTTCACAAAAACTAATAACAATTTAAAAGCTGTTTAAAATGTGGCTCTACATTATGCAACAACGCAGAACAGCACATAGGAGCTAACCAGGTAGGTTTCTCTCATTCTCTGCCGCCCGCTAGGTCACGTGCGCGAACTATGGGTAGTTTCCGGAGATAAAGAAACAGATGGAATACAGATTGACAGCAGATAAAAGCTAAGTCTGTTTTCTTTTTCTTCATAGATCTTAAAGATTTCATTGATCCTTCGTAAACCTCTCCGCGAATAGTTACCTCTAGAGGCATGTTGGAGCTGACGACTAACGAAAGTTTCACAAAATCTTCTATGTCGCTTTCAAATGAGAGAAATGTTCATCTTATAGAAGTAGTTTCGAACTGTATAGTGTATACTCACTTCTTAGTCGCATCAACTGACAAACGTTTACATACAGATCAAAGAGGATATATCCTGTAGTAATGCGTAGCGAACTGCAAAATAATTAATATATGTGTAAGAAGAAAACTACTGCGAACACCTTTTCGATATATTGTATCGTTTTTGCTCTATGAAAATCAATATTGAAACCGAAAATAGTGGTAAATTTCTACTTGTTCCGGTTTTCAATGGAGAGATAGGAATGGAGATGGTATATTTTCTATAGACATTGAATCAATTCCCTACAACCACTTGTCGCTAGCTAAAATAGTTTTTGATTTACCGGTCCATCTCTATCACTTCCTATTTATGTAGAAGATTGACGGACGACATGGAACCTATTCTTAGGGCGCTAAATCGATTCCAGAAAACCCTTCGCCATATCTCTTGCCGCTTTTGGTCTAATACTTGTTAACAGACAGACGGAAATAGCCGTTCTATTAGACTTCCGATGCTTATGCATAGAATACTTTGGAAGTTTAATAAACCTTGGTAGAAGAAATATTATTCATCAAATCTATTTTCGTGCAAATTAAGAATATGGGAATTTCAAGAATTCTTTTACATAAGCTATTATGCCCTAAAGAGTAACAGGACCTGCAGAGGCTCAGTGGTGGAGTGCTCTCCTCTGGTGTATGGGGTGTTTGGTGTATCCCTGCTCGCAGCAGTGGGCTTTGTGGTAGATAAATACCATGTTCGTGAGTTTTCTCGGGGTTCTCTCGTTTTTCTCACTTTCTTCATTTCACCATTTCATACATTCTCATCATCACCGTCTCCTTTAGCCTATCTGGCATAACTGTGGGACGTAAAACACAAAGATTTATTTTATTTCTAAATAATGAACTAATGCATTCTATAGTGTTCTGTACTTGGCTAATGCCCCAATAGTAGCGTACAGATTGATGATATGCTTGCATATTGATATGCCATAAAATCGATTATTCATGCTAAAAATGCACCACCTGATAGGTAGTCACTACAACCAAGAATGATATCTATTTCGTTCAAATAGTGTTCCCCTTGAGACGAGAAGTAAGGTTTTCTCGTCTCGTCTCATAGATTTAACAGGTCTGGTCTCGTCTCGATCCTCGAAGACTTCTTTTGCTTTTATCTCGAAATTTTCTTGTTCCGTTTTGGTAATTTATGTTAAAAAAAAATATACCTTATTTTTCTCCCTATTTCATCTGGAAGTTATCGCAACCGTTCTGTGTCACGATTTGTTCACGAATAATGTGATATAACAACATTTAAACCATAGGTATTATTGGAGTAAATTGTGTAATGACTTGCACATATTAAACGTACATAAATTTTCTTCATTGCTTTCGTACCGTCATGAGCACACTGCAGCCTAGTGGTTAGAGAGTTGGATTCATGCCCACGTGGTCCCGGGCTCAATTCCCAGCCGGTGCGCCCAACCAACGTCGTGAGGCAAACTGGGAAGTTACGTGAATAGAAGACGTGACGGCCACTGGGTCTAAAAGGCTCCCGATACACTGGTTAGCGATAGGGCGATGCAGTGCACTGACCACGTGTTCATTGCTAGCCTGGACGTGGTTCCACCAATCGGTAACAGATGGCGTGGAGCAGCTCAGGCCCACAAATCGGGTTGTTACGCCAAATGGTTTGGTTTGTCTTTCGTACCATCATTTTAGCAATTAGTAGTTTTTTTACATATGAATT
>NW_027657622.1:0-23415 GCF_964235325.1 Thermobia domestica | reverse complement strand
CTCTGGAATTGATTCTGGATTCGGTTTTATTATTCTCACTCAGTGGCTTGTGTTGATGAATCTACGTTCATAACTTCATGTATGCGCTCTCTGAATTCGATTCTGGATCGGTTCTGTATTCGATTTTATTATGTTCAATCAGTGGCTCACTTCTCTGGCAGTGCATTCAACAAGCAGTGTGCACAGAACACATTTCTGCTATTCATATACCAACTGATGGGAAACTAACCCTTACGCAGCGTAAAGAGTTTTGACTGAACTCACTAAAGTAGCGTACGTCTTGTTTCGTCCTATTATCAGCGGAGGGAGAGGAGGGCCAATACAGCAAGCCATGGAAAGAGTAAGAATCGAATACATCAAAAACAGTAAGAAGTATGGTATCAACGAATGCGGCACAGCGAATTGCAACATGCTTCTGTGTACATGATGGGCATTTTTTTTAAATATAGCGTAGAACGGTTGTTTATTTACATTGCAGAGCCAGGGTTTATTACCTAAGTTTGTCCGATTCCTTTCAGTTGAAGATAATTTTAAATCGAAGAAGGAAATATTTCATAACAAAACAAGGAAGATTTTAGCAAATATAAATAACATCTTTCTAACTGAGGTAAATGATAGCATTCGTCATTTCTTGAACATCTTTGTGACCAATTACGCATTCACCCAGCCGAAATGCCCCGTACCTAACACAAGATGTTATTAGCTTATAAATATTTTTACATGATGACAATACGCCCTTCCCAGCAGATAAGTGTAGTGCCATTAGAACAAGTCAAAATGCTATGCCTGTAACTCGCATAAATTTGTATTCTACTTTAAACAATATTTTATCAGCTTGGGTTGTGAAAAAGCACATTAAAATTAAACTAATCGATCAATCAATGAATATCGAGAATAATGAAGTATCTACTTGTACAGTAAGAGACATTTCTGGATGGTACAGCCATATGGAGTTTTACGGCTAAAGTGCTCCACCAGTTAAGTCCGAAGCATTTGCCGGGAAGTATTGCAACCGAATTAACTTTAAAAGAAGGCGGGTGGCATAAACGCCAGGCACTGAAAATTCCCGTACACTTGGGCGAAATTCCCACTATCGTCTACAGCATCATTTCTCCAAATGAAATGAATCTACTTCTTATGGCAAACATATTACTTGATATTTGTGGAGATAAGTTCAAACAAAAAATTGAAGTCCAATCCTGTTGCTGTTGGAATGAACACTCTTTCTGTCGTTTGATCTGAAATGACTTTGCAGAGTCTGAATAAATATCCTGTCACTTCAGGAGGGTAGGAAGAGCGGATACCCCCCCTCCCATCAGTGTGAAAACACACACATTTAATAAAATGCTTAGTGAGAGTGAGCCCATTGGTATAGCACTTTTATGATTTCAATCTTTGCTCCCAAGCCATCTTATGTCATAGCTGATGACCTTGGAAAACGAAAGATGCAAATATAATGAAAGAGAGATACAGTCACATGCGCAAATTTAGAATTTGAGACAAAATGATCGGATAGCATCCATATTTTGTCGAAAATTTTGATTTTGTAAGTAGACATGTAAAAACTCACCCGAACCTGAGAGCATCCCACTACCAATTGTTGAGTTCAAGTGGAGAACTCAGTTGAGAGTATCAGATGATTACAGAGGGGGGGAAACATCATCAGATATGGGAAACAAACAATGAAAAAATTGGACCAGGAGCCTGAGCAGGACTTGAACCACCAAACTCATTATTACGAAGCAACGACTCTACTTACTCATCCACGGAGCCACACAGAAAGGTAGGCAGTCATAAGTCAGACATAGAACGTTTGTTACTTACGAAACGTTTATTTCTAAGGGGAAATGCTAAGCAAATTTCTTTCCGTGACACTAACTTAATTACTGTTGTTCCAGCCTGGGAAGAATATTTTCAACCCCTCCATAAATTTTCCTAACATTTTTCATACATTTATATATAGCAGCACAAAACATTTATCTATGTCTGTTCTGCACAATTATACTTACACAAATCAATTACTTCCAATTCTATTAATTCCATTACCAAGTAAACAGAAATACTGGATATGAAATTCTATATCTCGACAATAGTCTTGCAGAAAATATCCAAATTCAATCTTTCTATTTGGAACAGGGCGAGAAGGTAATGCACATTTAAAGAGTTAATATTACAAACTGGGAGAGCGCAATGGGCAAAAATAAGGGGAAAAAACCTTCAAAAGTTTTCTACTTGCCATATATACTGTTTGACGTGCAAGTATGTTAACGGACGGCGTGGCAAAGTGAGTGAAGTGTGCAACTTGTATGCAAAGCGACCCGGGTTCCATTCCCGTTGGAGTCAACCCTTCTTTGTTTTTTACTTCAACTAATAAAGTAATCGTATGTAACTATAAATAAAATACAGGGTGTCCGAGAAATCCTTCCCTGATTACAGAAATTGATAACTCAGGCTAGAAATAAGATAGAGATATGAAACTGGTGTTGAATTGTTTACAAACTATAAAAGTTTTGGTCACATCAGTACACTTCCACATAAGCACCCTTGGTAGCACGTAGCACATCTAGGCGATATTCAATTTCCATCCACACATTAGTCAACATCACTGGAGGGATCGATGCAACGACTGAGGTTATTCGTTGCTGCAGGGTTTCAAGATCTGGTACACGTGTTCGGTAGACCTCATCCTCCACTGACAAAGAATATCGCTTCGTCGGAAAAGTCAATTCGTCTGAGATAACCATTATCGTCCTCAATGCGTGATAGCATTTCGACCGCAAAGTCATATCGACGTGTACCGTCGTCGGGCAACAAGGCCTGAACGAGTTGCACTTTGTAAGCACGAAACAATAAACGTTTGTGTAAAATGTCATGGATAGAGCTTTTTGGCATCTGTAATTCACGTGAAGCCCTGCGCACCGATTTCTTAGGACTTCTCAGAAAAGACTGCCGCACAGCCTCCACCGTGTCTGCTGAGGTTCTTGGTCGACCAGACCTCGGATGGTCAGCAACCGACCCTGTGTTCTTGAACTTCTCATACCAGGCTTTAAAGCTCTTGACATCAGGTGGAGTCCTCCCAAATGTTGTCTGGAACTGTCTCTGCACCGTGGTTGGTTTTCGTGTCTCATGGTACCACAGGACACACTGTGCTTTCTCCTGGTTGGTTGGCATGGCTTCTTACTTACGTACTATAAACCTAAAACAAAAAAAAAATTGAGACTTGGTAAAACAGAACAAACCTAACACAGACAAAAACTTTTATAGTTTGTAAACAATTCAACACCAGTTTCATATTTCTATCTTATTTCTAGCCTGAGTTATCAATTTCTGTAATCAGGGAAGGACTTCTCGGACACCCTGTATTAAGCCACCATATGTTTATAATGAATAAAACAATAGAAATTTTAAAATCACTTGTAAAATCTTTCGATGTTCCATGTAAACTAGCAAGAAAATTTAATCTATTCCGTAAATATACCGATATCACGATTGTATTATGGTTACGACAGTCAACGGCGCCGATTTCTCTGTAAATTTGGGAGGGGGCATTTATAAAAAATACATACAACAATACATGTAACAATAAAAAATACATATAAATATACATATTCATAAAAATACATGGGGCCCACATGAGCTTGGGGGGACGCCCCCCATGATCTGCGCCCGTGACGACAGTCGTTGTGTAATAAATGTTCTTGACGCTTCGTGTCTACATCTGTTGACAGTGTGCGATTTACAAAGCAGTTGAGGGGGGAAATCCCCTTTGCTAATACTAGGTGTTGCTATAACCAACGCAGATTTTCCCCTCATTCCCCTTGTAATTTTCACACTGTTAGAGATGCACGCGAGACGCGAGAAGTCCCGTCTCGTCTCGCATTTGCGACACGAGACGAGAGTGAAAATTTTATGCGAGACGAGACGCTAGACGAGACTTGGTTAAGTCTCGCACGAGAAGTCTCGCGAGACTTCTCGCAGTCTCGCAACATTTATGAATTACTTTTAATTGTATATTTAGTGATTTTACATTTATTGAGTTTTGCGTTAATGCCTCCAGGAACAAAAAAGTGATTGGGGCAATAGACTTTTTATGAGATTTATTATTATGCAAGGTTGATTTTCATAATTAAAGCCTTCTTTAGTTTCAAAACATCATAAAAAGCTTCGTAAATTGGAAATTTATTACAGCATCGATTTAGGACTTTATTTTGCGACACAAACACACACATGCGGGCGCGCGCGAATACATGAACTTCTGTTTTTGGTCTGAAAATCGAACAAGACTCCCTCTTGCTGCGAAATGTGATATTTCTGTTGTTTCTGTCTTTTTCACATTACTACTAGCGATTAATGTTGGGGGATGGCGGGGAAATCCCTTCTCGTCAAAGTTTATCCCCGGCCCGGCTCGCAGAAATAACATATTTTTAGTTAGATGCCTCCGGATAGAATGCCTCTCAGCAAGCGATAGAATGCGATCTACAACTGAGGTGTTGAAGTAGGAAGTTAAACGAAACCGCGTTCTTGTAAGGTCAGCATTTTACTTAGCTCAAGATCAAAGGACACGTGGTCTGTGTCTGTGTGGCTTGACACCAGTGCTGTCGGGTTAATCAAAACTTTTCAGATTTTGATATTCTGGCAACACTGCAGTTAGTTCAACTGTATGATCTGGAAATTGATCCAGAAAGCTTTTTTCGTATCAAGTATAGTTTGCTGGATATTTTGATTCTCGCAATTGTTAAGATATTGCGTTATCCACAAGTCCGTTGACACAAGTAATGTTATTCCTTGGTGGTTGGTGTAAAGGGAGATAGGCGACAATAGATGGCAGCACTGTTCTCCTCAGTAGCGTAGGCAGAATGTGTGTTTGGGGGGGCAAGTGCTGTTATAGGTATAATACATATAGAGAAATTACAAACAAAAAATATAAACATAAAAATTATAAAAAATTACAAACATCAAAGTACCAAAGAACATTGTCGAACCTCTTTGGGGGGCGGCCTCTTTGCCCCCCCTTCCCTACGCCACTGGACACAAGTAACGTATTTTTATATTTTCTCTGCTACTTTCACAAATTTAATGCTAGAGAATTTAAACTTTCCGAAAAGAAACTTCAAACATATTCTAAGGAAACAATCCATGTCAATTTTGGATATTGTGACGTTAAAGCATTCCTCGGGCTAGAAGCAGGCAAAGACAAGGTTGAAATCCGGTTAAATAAAGACGAAGAAATTTACATGTATATCTAGTAAAAGGATCCGGGTTTGGTTCAATGAGTTCAGAAAAACATATACGGAAATGTTATATTCTTTCTATCCTAATTACATTGGTGAATTTTTTTCGGGGCAAAAATGCGCCCGCATGACATACTGGAAAATATTGCTGGAGACCTCTAAGCTGGAAAACAATGTTGGATCCAGCAATAATTTATGCTGGTTTTGCTGTAAACTATGCTATTAATTTGACGAAAATTGCTGGTCCAGCAATCAAATTCCAGCACAACTTTTCTTTTAATTTGGAGCGGAGGGGAACAAGTTCGGATACCATGTTGAACTCTAGGTTCCGTCTCCTTAGGATGTTATGAACATTCATCCCATGGAAAGCAATGGCAAACCACCATGGACTCACCTTGTCAAGGGACTTTTAGGTCAAATACCTGCCTTCGGACAGAATATCACATCATCATTCATTAACAGCCATAGAATAACAGATTGCAAAATTTTGACCCAGAATATATGCGAGATTGCGAGACCATGCGAGAAAGTCTAGCGCGAGACGCGAAATGAGACACAAAATTTTATGCGAGACGCGAGACGAGACTTCACATTTCCGAGACGAGACGAGATGCGAGACGAGACAACATTTGAGGCTGCGAGACGAGACTTTTTAAGAACATTTTTACACAACGACTGCAGTAACAATAATATTCACGGAAGAGATTAAATTTTGTTTCTAGTTAAAGTGGAACATCAAAAGAATTACAAGTAATTGAAAATTTCTATTGATTTATACCTTATAAACATATGGTGAACTAATATTTTACTTATAGTTACAAATGCCTACTTTATTGGTTGAAGCAAAAAAAAAGCTTGACCCGAACGAGAATGGAACCCGTAACCCTTTGCACCTGAGTCGCTGATTTTTCTCACTCTGCCACGCCGTCGTTTGATAAGTTTGCGCGTCGTACGACGACTCGCTCGGGAGAGTAATATTCCCGGAAGTACGTTTTTTTCGCGTGCTACTATAGCCAGCTGTTTTACGCGCTATACTAGCCAATTGTTTTAAGTTGGTCACAATATTTATATCAGGGAGTGCAAGGGACACAAAACGAGCCCTATATCATGGAGTACAAGGGAACAAAACTAGCCCTGCGGGGCTTCTAACCCGCTCCTATTACTACTATTATTTATCTGCACAAAAGTAAGTAAATCATTTTTTTGACTATTATTTTCATATTATTTTAATTTAAAAAGTGTTATAAAAATGTAAAAAAAAATGTTAAAAAATTTCTCCGGCCGGGTTTAAACTCACGCCGAAAGATATTTTCATTACTAGCATATAGCGCCAACCCACTCGGCCGCGAAGACCGACAGCTAGTATCGTTTGATATCTGCTATTTGAATGCAATGTGGCAAGAAATGGACAACGCCAACCAATCAGAACTGCGTTTTTCGTTCCTACTTCCGGGAGTATTACTCTCCTGAGCTAGTCCTGTCGTACGATATATGCGTCGAGTAGAAAACTTTAAGACGGTTTTTCTACGTCATTTTTGCTCATTGCGCTCTGCCAGTTTGTAATATTAACTCTTTAAATGTGCACTACCGCCTTCCAAAAAATAGTTCTGAAGTTCACTTACCAAAATGTGCCTTTTCCTTGTGAGTGAGCTATTACTGGCCTATGGATATGTGCCTGTCTTTACTGGTATTTCTTTACCTTATATCAGTAACGAATTTAGAAGAAACCCTTTTTTAATAATCTCGGAATTAGGGGAGAGGAGTGGAGTTTTTAAACATAGATATAATTAACATTTTTTTTTCGGTAGAAATTCCACACTTTACGGACTTCAGCCCAGAAACCCAATTCCTGTAACCGCCACTGCTATATATAATAACAACCTACAGTATAGTTCTCAAATAAATATGAATAACTTATCTCACAGTCACATTTCAGTTGCTATTTTCTTTCATTCTCTATTTAAAACGTGTCTATTATGATGTTGTTTGTGTTTCTTCCTCACATGTTCTATTCATGTCTTTCATAATCAAATTTAACAGTGCAGCAAGACCTCTCGAGTATAGACATACAGAATCCTCTGCAGACGAAATTTTCAACAAATGAAGATTTTATTCCGTGAAGCGCTTCAGGGAGAACCAAAGAGAACATGATACACAGCGATGCTTCCCCTGAACATCGATGTAAAAACATACTCGGTTGTTTATCATCATGACCACTAATTCACCTTCGCGGTCGACCTCTAGATCGCGATGTAGCGTACATCTTCGGCATGAGCATACCCATTCGAATCTTTGTGTTTCTAATTCACATGGGTGTTTGTTCCAGTGAACAGTGCCAGTATCTAGGCACTGTGTTTGTGCCACTACCGAGAGTGCGACCGCGACCTATATTTCGACCTCGATCACGAGGTCTCTTCGGTAACGTTTTACCGATATATGAACATTTTCATATAATGTAACAATGTTAAAATGCGATACTGTGTTGTTACTCGTAGGGATGGACACAAGTGAGTTCGAGCGAATTTTCTTTGAAACTCGACTCGAGACATCTTTGAGCTCGAACCGAGAACTAGGCTCGAAAAATTTCCTCCAATTCGATTCGAATTGGAGTCGAGTTTCGAATCGAGTCGAGCCAAATCCGGTGTGTATTTTCGAGTACATTCTTCAAGTATGTTACATACACAGTATAATTATTATCAATGACACTACTACTACTACAACATATTATTATTATTATTATTATTATTATTAATAATAATAATAATAATAATAATAATAATAATAATAATAATAATAATAATAATAATAATTATAACAACACTGTATAAAAACATGAAAGATAGGAGGTTTGTATTTGAAAACTAAGAAACTAGTTAAATGAGAACCTCGGTAGTCGTGAAGTCTAGGAGTCAAGGACATTGTTCACTAGCTTCTGAATTTGGGTTGAGGGTCTAAGTTGAGTATTCGGCCTCGAGCCAAACACTGTTAAAAGTTATCGGGCAGTGTTGAATTCAGACATTTTCACCCGGGGGGGGAATGTCAACTCCTCGGGGGGGACGGTTGTTTTTCTGTATTTTTGCAAGAAAGCAGCAGCATATTTAACAATTCCATTCATATACACATCTTACCTAATATTGAGACTAATTGCTGATAAATATTCAATGTGAAATTATAATTTAAAAAAAAAACAACCGTTTGATTTCATCTAAAGCATTAAATAAAGACTGGCAAAAATATTTTAGACTAAACTTTAACTGCTATTCACAGTAGCTATTTTTGTTATTATTTCCTATATTCAGTAGTTATTGTTTGTTACTAATGTAGAAGTTTTTAAAAAGATTTAAATTAACTCAAATATTTTTTGTCCTAAAACAAACACACAGAGAAATATCTTAACAAAAATAATCATTCTTTCTCACACTTCTGATTCTAAATCAAGCATATTAGCCTTGGTTTCTTCACTGCATACACATCAATAGTTTAGTTTACGAAATCTTCAGTAGGATTAGTGCCGTGTCGTGGAAAATCAGCGCTTGGCGCGAGAGTATACGACGGCACCCCCGTATATATGAGTGAGGTCGACAGACCAGCCTCAAGGGTGAGAAAATTTTAAAAAGTAAACCATGCTTTTCCTTGATTTTGAGCACTTTTCATTACTTTTTTTTCTTTTATTTTATATAATATGTGCACATGTGTTTTATTCCTCTGTTTTTCTTCCCCTCTTTTCTTTTCTTTTTCCCTCCCGAATTTTTCACCCCTTACTTCGGCGCCCGGGGCCGTCGCCCCACTTGCCCCTCCCCCATGGCACGGCTCTGAGCAGGATCTTCAACACCTTCAATAGCGATCTTTCACTTATATACTACTGTCATATTGATAAATTCTATATAAGTCTCTAATCCAGGAGGGATAACTGTTCCTCCCTGATCCCTCTAAATGACGTCCTCTGAATCTCTCCCTTTAACTTAATTATTTTTAATTAAAGAAAGTTGTGTTTACTTTAACAATCGTAAAACACATTTACGTCTGTTACTTCCGATGCGAGAAATGGGATTTAGGTGCCCTATTTCAAATAATGCAAGAACTGTACATTTTCAAGAACTGAAATCTGTTGACATCAGAGATCATATGGAATGATCGAAAGATCTTCCTATCTTTCCTTTCCTATCTCAACCTGTGCTAGTGCTACCTACAAATATACAATATAGGGCGAGAGTATAGTACTTACTAAGATACAAACCTTTCTTCAACAGTTGACAATTTCATGTTCTGCCAAACTCGGTCATAGAGTTAAGAAATACAAGTTTTAGTGGCTATTTGGTATTCTATCTTAGATGTTACATGTTTAATATTTATATAGAATGGGTCTGCGTCATTTATGTGTATATTGAGAGATTGGATTTCGTCTGCACGTGCACGGAAAGAAAGCAAATAATTATGTGAAGTAATTTCTACATTTTGTAACTGAAATTCTTTGAGTTTCTCCGGGGGGAATGATTTTTTTCGGGGGGAGATTCCCCCCGGGCTACCCCCTGAATTCAACCCTGTTATAGGTCACTGGCCAAATGTCTTCAAAACTGCTCGGTCCGGGTTTAGAATTGTCAACGATTCGACCAGCTCGGCTCACAGCTCATTCACTATCGACCCGAACCGAGAAGTGAGCCGAGCCAACAGCTTACCCAACGACTCGGCTAGAGCCCTCGGCTCAGTTGAGCCGAACCGAGCAGATGGCTCATCCCTACCAAGCCAGCTCGAGCTGATGGTTCACCCCAAGTGAGTCGGCTCGAGCCATTTTCTCAGTTGAGCCGAGCCGAGATGAGCTTGTTATGAAAAATCTCTTGTGGTTTCGCTATCGAGACGAGACGAGATGCGAGCAGTGTCCCCTCTCGTGAGCTACACTAAAAGTATTCCATATTACTGTTTAGCTTTCATTTCTCATGGCTTTCGTTTTCCAGTGTAATCAGGCCATGATTTCAAGACGAGTTAAAACGAACGAACCATTTATCAAACTCGACTTAAACCGAAACTCGACGCGAAAAACTGAATCGGCTCGGAACTCGACTCGAGGTTATTACCTTTGACTTGACTCGAAACTCAATTTGAATTCGAGTCGAGTAGAGTTTTAACTTGACTCGTGCCCATCCCTGTGCGTTAGAAAAAAATGGTTGCTTATTATTATTCTGCTAAACTAATTATATAATAATAACAATGTTGTTATGCAAAATTAAAAATACAGAATATAGAGAAACATTACACTACAACTAATAAAATGAGAACACATGAACTGGGAAGGAATCAAAACTTGCCAGTAACTCTAAAATCGATACATGCTTTTTAAAGCTAATTTCAAACTCTATTATCAACGGGACTCTAGGATAAGCAAACTGATCTGAAAGAACTCCAATATTACATACCATCAGCAAACTATTTTCTAGTAATAAAGTAGGCCTGCTCATCAGAACACAGTTTTTTCATATTAACCCCTTACTATAAATCGTTAATTATGGCACCCTAGTTGTTGATAAATATTTTCCGCCGGGGCAGTTCAGACTGTTTACTTTTAAATTCTGTCCATCATCATCCTCAGCTCTTAAGAAAAAAGTATTCTTTCAAATGTTCGAACGGTAAAATATTTTCGTTCTCCATCTTTATAAAAACAACACCAATCAAAGTAAAATAGACTACCAGTATCATTGCACTCCTAATTCACTCACTGAATGTATTGATTTGGAGCTGTTAAAATCTACGACAAAATCTTCCAGGTGCTTGCAATCAGTACACGTGATTTCCCTAAGGCTGTCCTCATCTTCCAAATACAGCAAGTGGCACTACGAAATTTATAACCAATGCCCTCAATTTCCTTTATGCAGTTGAAACCGATTTTCCTGCGATCTGTTACACAACGACAATTAGTCTAGTGGTCTACGTGTTGAACTGCTGAGCCAAAGGACGAGGGATCGAATCTCGAAGAAGGCAATGAAAATTTTGTTACTTGCACAATTATACATTTCACCCATAATACAATGAGCATTCAAACAGTTTATGTTTCCGTGGAAAAGTAAGAATTTACTTCAAGTTAAACTTGTGAGCAGTGAATCAAAACGAATTGGGCTCACGGTTGTCCGAATACCTGACTATTTAAATAAATCATACGACACGCCTTTAGTATGGAGATAAAGAGCTTTCTGATACGTATAAAGAAATTTCACTGACCTAAAATCCTTACGAAATAGGGCCTACCAGAAGCTTCAACACCACGTCTGCGTCACTTCGGTGAACGCTGTATCGAAACTTCCTATATAAATTTCACTCACGTGACGTCTAGTCAGTTGATCGTACTTGGTTTGTTAGCTAAGTATATTGAAGGGGTATAGACGAAAAATATGCAAAATCCATTTTTCAATTTTGTCAGGAAACAAAGAAAATGCGACGTACAGAATTGTTGTACTTTTTTTTTGAGGGGGGGGGGTAGATTTCACTCATCTGCTGTAAATAGTAACTACTGCTGTTAACAATTGCTTTCTTTAATTTTTCATTTACACATCCTATCCTCTTTCAAGTTCAGTTCTACATGTCATTCCATTTAGTTTCATATATTCTGTTCGATTACATGTCCTCAATCCCTTATAATATGTCCAAATTAACAAAACGGTTCTCTTACTTTCTTTCTAATAGTGATTTAGATTTAGATTTCAAGAAAGTTAATTTTAAATAAACATGCAACCAATTTGTTAATTACTACGAGCATTGAGTTCTTCCTCATTGTGTGCTAATATATATTCTTCAGTGTTTACATTCTAATAACAATAAATATTTATGCCAAACTTAGATATAATTGCAGTATACGAAGGTTAAGTGGGTAATAAAGCAGTTCAAGCCAACATCTTACTTCAATCTCTATCGTAGATTACAATTATCGTTAAAAGAAATTGAATATTCGTATCCAAAATTGATTTTATCTAGGTAGGATGGATAGCGATGCGCACGAGACAAGATTTGAGGCCGTCTCGTCTCGACAATATGCTGTAAAAGTGATGTCTCGACTCGAAAAATGTATATTTTTCTATTGGAAGAGCTGTGTCTCGACTCGAATTTTGTCAGGAAAATTCTGTCTCGACCCGACTCTGTGCATCCCTAAGGATGGACAGTTTGAAGAGCCCAGTATTCCAGAGCTGGCGGAGTAACCAACTACACCATTACGCAACATCTATTTCAGATACAACCATTATTATACACTTCATTTTCACAAGCTTCTTCTTATAATAACTATATCGATTTCCTACTTAAATTCAATTATAGATAATTTTCTTATGTAGCAGGTAATATTCATACTATACAGTATAAAACAAGTACACATTCAATGTAAATAAATAAAAATGTAAGATATTACAGATTACTGGCATTGCGATTTAATCCGATTTTAAGCAGTACATATTTTCTAAATAATTGTTCAAATTGCTTTATAAGAATCCAGATTATGAGGTACCCTAAGTTTTTGTAATGGAAAAAAATACAAGCTTATATATATATATATATATATATATATATATATATATATATATATATATATATATATATATATATATATATATATATATATATATATATATATATATATATATATATTTGTATCTTAGGGGACTTCCGGGCTTGATTCCCCCACCGAATTTTTATGTTTATTCAAATAAAATATTGTAAAGTGAATGAAGTATCTTGTAGAATGTTCACATTTCCAAGAATGAAGTTAGCAAAGCCCCCCGAAATATATATATGAATAATTTTCATTTTGGTATTAGGTGTGGTATTAGGTATTCAACTGTGTTCATATTCTCATTTTTAGCGTTTTCGTATATTAATTATGGACATGGCGGGCTAGTAAATGGGACAGGGATTTGAAAAGTGACAGTTTGTCGGATAATGTGTTTCCAGTCACTTCACAGTAGAAATTTATATTTATAAAAAAGTTCTCATATATTTAAAAAATAGGTAGAGAAACTTTAACTTTCCTCACGGAGGCTCGAACCGTCGCCCTTCGTTTCAGAAATGTTAGTAGCAGTACCAGTGGCGTATTTACGATTTTGTTTCGGGAGGGGCTTTGCTAACTTTCGGGGGGGAACTTTGCCTGGAAATGTGAAAATTCTGCAAGATATTTCATTTACTTTACTGTACTAAGTAAGATTTCGGGGGGGGGCTTAAGCCCGGAAGCCATCCCCTAAATACGCCACTGAGCAGTACTAAACCCGCTTGACCAAAGACACAACTTACAAGAGATTGTGTTATAATATTGATAATAGAATCACCACGTTAAATTTAAGTTACAAATATGCATAATTGCAATTTTTATGAATATTTATTCAAAGTAGTTTACCTAAAGCATAGAAGAGACTTCCTAAAAAATAGGTACAAAGTTGAATAACACAAATAAGCCATTAGTAACATACATTTTCCATAACTCGTAATTTTCCACCTTTAAAACAAACCTGAAATCGGGTTTATTTCCTGTTGGTAACTTTTTCGTGGTAAATCATCCGCAGCTGAATGATGTCCATCCTTCAGCCAAGAAATAACTAGCTCGTGTACTTTGAGCTTGTCTAGCGGTGGACCATTAACATTGATGAACAACAAGTTAGACAATGTTTGAGCACTTAGTCTATTTCTAATATCAGTCAACTGTAAATTCATAAGGGGAAATCCCCGTTCGCACTCTGTCGTGGAAATTGATAATACTTCTACCCGATTTCTGCAACTCCTCATCGGCAATCTGCTTCTTAGACTTATGATAACGATTTTTCTTGGTCAGTTTTTAAATATTCAGCAAGAAGTATAATCTCTCTATCACCATACAACATCTTTTCCATATCGACCATGTCAGTTGGCTATGTTGACTCATGGAGAACAGAAACTTCATCTACCACGCCTTCGATAGGGAATCTTGTGAATAAATTATCAATTAAAGCCTGATAAATTGATGATTTCTTATTTGTTTATAAATTTAATTTTTGCAATTACACATGAAGGTTTGATGCCATTACCAAGTTCCCTCCCCCGTCTAGAAAGCGAAAGAGAACGAGGTTCCTGGAGTGTTCAGAGGTGAATGGGAATTTCCCTCCTTCTTCCCCTTCAATTACTACACTGTTGTTTGCCATGTGCCAAATTACGATGAATTTAAATTAAATTATCATAGTATAATTATTTCCTTGTTGAATTATCAATACTTTTCAGTGGAAAAAAAGATGAAATTTGAAAGTTCGAAATCAAGGTAAGTAGACCATCGTAAAGGGAAAAAAGTGTAAAATTTTCCATATAATTATGCGTAAATCCAAACTTAAAATTTCCGTGTAATTAAGCTTACAGTACAAATTTTATGCCTATTTTAGTCACAAGTTTTTGGGTTGATTGCCCTGTGCTGTAAGCGCTCCATATAATAAACATAAACTTCAGCAATTATTATAGTAAAAAGCAATGGATATATGAAGCCAAGCACTGTATTTTTTCTTTCTTTCTTTTTTTTTTTTTTTTACTTAAATAACATCGATCGTTTTCGATCATTTTTACAAACCAACTCACTAACAATTTTCCATATATAGAAAGTGCCCCCCCCCCTTCCTCACATAAAGGAGAATTTTAAAAAAATTCTATTACACATTCTGTTTATTTTCAGAAAACAATTAATACACTGAATCTCAGCTCCGTAACTTAACGGCGTGCGAGATACTCAATTTTTTTTCGCAAAAATTCGGATCCTCACTACCTCCTTAGGATATCATGCATTATAATGAAAGCAATATAACATCCCAGTTTGGATTAAGGCCTAACTATATAACAAAAGGAATTTCATTTGACTTTGCAATTTGACCATGATGATCAGGCAACATAGTTACATTCAATTTTTTTATATAATAATTTATATATTACAGTGATTCAAAAATTATTTTTTCCAGTAGTTAGCTCCTCTAAAAACTCAGAGATCTCGAAAGCCAAGTAGTACTATAAGTCCTATTGTTATTATTACAATTAAAAATATCAATATCCAAAAGTGTCTGAAGTTCTTTTTTCACTTAGATATACTCACCTCAGGTAAGTAGACAGAAACAAGTGGAAAAGGAAGGAAAATGAAGGTCTTGAAAGTAAAACGAAGACAAATTTACCAGTCTTCAGAAGATACTGTCTACAATGCAGTGAGCAGAGAGGATCGGTAGATCATACTGAGTCGGTGGGTCGCAGTGGGTCATGGTGGGTGGTGGGTCGCAGTGGGTCACGTTGGGTAGTGGGTCGCAGTGGGTCACGGTGGGTGGTGGGTCAGAGTGGGTCATGGTGGGTGGTGGGTCGCAGTGGGTCACGGTGGGTGGTGGGTCACAGTGGGTTACACGCTGTTGACCCACGACCCACTGACACACGACCCACTGACCCACTCAGAAAACTTGACCCACCGACCCACTCCATCTCTGGCAAATAGTAATCAACAAATGCAATATATTATGGTAATGTATTGTTAAGGCATAGTAAGAACATTTAGTATCCGACTCAAAGTGTATATCTATATGGGATCGAAATCTATATGGGATCGAGTTATTTTGTTAAACATAAACAAGGCAAACCCGTAAGTGCAGAAGAAAAGCAAATAGTTTATCAAACGATATCAACGTTGTTCAATTCACTTGAAGAAAATTAAGACTTTAAGTAGCTAATTTTCATGTTCTCATAAAATAGTATATATACATTATTTATTTACTTTGTAGTACTGAAGTTACTATTTGTATCAAGAAGTTGAACTTAAGTAGGAAAAGTACCATCTGTTTTCATGGATATGCGGCGTAATGATTTAGGTAATAGATGAAAAAGAAATAATCTCCCATAATGATAAATATGCTTGCTTTACATACCAGAGCCATCTCTTTATCGTTGATAATTTGACACAATTCATTGTAGTTTTATCTGTAATCACAATTTGGACAAAAATAACAATGTTCAGTTGTTCTTAAAGGAGGGAGGATTATATAGTATTGGGTATTTTGCCCCATATCGCTGCAATTGTGTGAGAGTGAGACGAGTAATGCACATCACAGTGGCAGAAATATATGCATGCACGTGCTGCAGCAGAAATATTGCGGGAAACAGAGTAAACAATTTCCTCTTCACCAATCAGCACATAGTCTTGCCCCCAGTGATACAACGTCAAGTTACGCGGTTTGTTTTTAAAGGGTGCAAAGGACTGTGAAAAACGCTTTAGACACGGGGAATTTGCTTAGCTTTCCCCCTTAGAAATAAAAGTTTCGTAAGTAACAAACTTTCTATGTCTCACTTATGATTGCCTACCTTTCTGTGTGGCTCCGTGGATGAGTGAGTAGAGTGGTTGCTTCGTAATAATGAGTTTGGTGGTTCAAGTCCTGCTCAGGCTCCTGGTCCAATTTTTTCATTGTTTGTTTCCCATATCTGATGATGTTTCTCCTCCTCTGTAATCATCTGATACTCTCAACTGAGTTCTCCACTTGAATTCAACAATTGGTAGTGGAATGCTCTCAGGTTCGGGTGAGCTTTTACATGTCTACTTACAAAATCAAAATTTTCGACAAAATATGGATGCTATCCGATCATTTTGTCTCAAATTCTAAATTTGCGCATGTGACTGTATCTCTCTTTCATTGTATTTGCATCTCTCGTTTTCCAAGGTCATCAGCTACGACATAAGATGGCTTGGGAGCAAAGATTGAAATCATAAAAGTGCTATACCAATGGGCTCACTCTCACTAAGCATTTTATTAAATGTGTGTGTTTTCACACTGATGGGAGGGGGGGTATCCGCTCTTCCTACCCTCCTGAAGTGACAGGATATTTATTCAGACTCTGCAAAGTCATTTCAGATCAAACGACAGAAAGAGTGTTCATTCCAACAGCAACAGGATTGGACTTCAATTTTTTGTTTGAACTTATCTCCACAAATATCAAGTAATATGTTTGCCATAAGAAGTAGATTCATTTCATTTGGAGAAATGATGCTGTAGACGATAGTGGGAATTTCGCCCAAGTGTACGGGAATTTTCAGTGCCTGGCGTTTATGCCACCCGATTTCTTTTAAAGTTAATTCGGTTGCAATACTTCCCGGCAAATGCTTCGGACTTAACTGGTGGAGCACTTTAGTCGTAAACCTCCATATGGCTGTACCATCCAGAAGTGTCTCTTACTGTACATATAGGCTTACACGAAGAAAATAGAATTGAATTAAATTACGATATCAGCTCAGTATAGCTGTAACGTATTGCAATGTAGACGATTTAATTATAACTAATCATTCTTATATTCAACCAACTCAGAATAAGCTATGATTCATAAATGAACTCCACTCGTAATCGATTATTATTATTATTATTATTATTATTATTATTATTATTATTATTATTATTATTATTATTATTATTATTATTATTATTATTATTATTATTATTGAGTTTAACATGCTGCCAACATGAACCGAGGCTGAGAGATACAGTAATAATGAGGCGGATAATAATAATAGTGGAATGACAAAAGTGGATGGATACAAGAGAACACCAATAAAACCCACACACAGTGTTTATGCACCACAAAACCCACTCCTTTTAGCACAGAAGTGCAATTTTGATGGCAGCTGTAGTACTTCCTAGTTCCCTGCATCTTTCTTTATAATTACAGGCAGCTGTATAGCATTCGGATGGCATTTGTTGTAGGATGTGCAGTGCCTACCACAAATGCTGCATGCGTAATTCAACTCTAGATTTAATACATATCTCATAATTCCCATGATTCGTTATTATTATTATTGTGAGTGTATTATAACTAGTGAATTGTGAGTAATGAGTCCAGAGGCTGTTTTGGAAAGTAAAAATTGTGGGGGGCCAGTCAGACCTCAGACTATGATAGGTATATCATGAGTTTATTATACCCTTTCAAAAATACATAAATAATAGCTTAAATTATTTTTGGCGCTCAAAAATTGGGGGACCTAGGCCCCCCGGCCCCGGGCTACAACCGCCAATGAATGAGTCGAAAAACAAGAAACGATACTGAGTCGTTGTACTGACTAGCGACGTACGCAGGAATTTATTTTGTGGGGGTCCAAAGCTTTTCCGAGTTCGTTCAAATTCAATATGAGAATAAATTATATTAAAATTTGTAAAATTACCCCTAAAATTATATTAAATTTACAGACAGATCGAGATTTCGGGGAGGGGGCCCGAACCCCAAAACCCACCCTACGTACGTCCCTGGTACTGACCATGTATTCTGTTGAATGTTATTATCTGGCGTGATAAAGCCATTCATAGAAAGAAGGCTACAATAACTATAGCAAATATATGTGTTAAAATACACGTATGGAACACCTGCAATTTAGAAATTGTAATTATCTTGTATATTGGTGCCAATTGATGGTGTTAATGTTGTCCCTTTTTTCATGTCTGACTGACAAGTAACGAACAAAGTAGGCTGATAAAGCATATGCTTTCCTGTACTTCCATTCCAAGCACAGCTGGTCTCGATTCTGCTTGTGCTCACTTTTCGCAAACCCAAGTTGACTAGACGTCCCGTTTTAGCCGGGACAGTCCCTTATTTTCAATCGTTGTCCCGTTTTTATCTGATTCTCAAACGGGGCGCCTAAACGTTCCGTTTTTAAGCAAAAATGACCCAGATGTTCCGTAATTATTATTCAAAATATAAATGGTCAATGCAAATTCTACGCTCTTCCGTACGGACACTCATTGGAAAGGTTCAGCCGTGCCTAGAACTTCTGAATATTCAAATAAAAATAGACCGCCTTATGCAGAATCGTTTCGAAGTATGATTAGCATCATACTAAAACACTGACTACTGCAGGAGACTTATGTTAGTCGAACTCTTTAGTATGGCAGTAATCGCGCTTCAAAACGACTCTGCATAAGGCCCAGAGTGTTCTGTGGTTCAAGTAGGAATTGAGTGGGAATTCTGAGTGTTCAAGTACAGCTCACAGATGACGAGAAGAACCCTAAAACAGGGGTAGCGGGGAAATGTCAACGACACGGTCAAGTCCATTTTCGGTGTTTGAGGTGTGGTCTATACTTAGATGTCGTCTGCTACTTCGGATAGTTATCTGAGTCATATTCCGTAGCGTCATTTGAAACCCCCGTGCGAAAAGTGGGCGAGCCAATACCTACGTCACACTTCTTCTGCTAGAGATCTTCTTGTTATCTGTGAGCTTTTTTTTTTCTTTTTTTTGTAGTTAAATGTATTGTTGGGTAATACTTAAGTTAGAAACACTATGTTATCATTCATACTTGTGTATTTTGGAAAATGAAAACACTGCTCAGTCCCAAAATGCAATGTGGCAGTCATCCCCCCCCCCTCCACACCGTCGCCGATTCGTATACGTCCCGTTTTTGAAAGTAAAAGTTTTGGTCACCTTGCGCAAACCGAGTCCAGAACATCTGAATCCAGAATCGATTCTGTTTGTGCTTGGAATTGTTTTCTCGTAAATGAATTCTGAGCTCCGTACTCGATTCTCTACTCTTGCTCTGATTCGTTGGAATCGATTCCGAATTCATTTCAACAGTATGTATCGCAGAGCAGTGGCGTAGGGAAGGGGGGCCCAGAGGCCCCCCCCCCCAAAGAGGTCCGACAATGTACTTTGGTACTTTGACGTTTGTAATTATGTATATATTTTTATGTTTATATATTTCTTTGTTTGTAATGTTTCTATATGTACCTATAAGAGCACTTGCCCCCCCCCAACACACATCCTGGCTACGCTACTGCCGCAGAGTGAACAGCATGCAACAGAACTCCACCCACTCGCTTGGCGAGTGGTAAAGGGTGAGAGTGAACTTCAGTTAGCCTCGTGTGCTTGCGTGTTACAAAGCGTGGGATTCAGTGCACAGAGACAAGGGGAATGCTAATAGATGTGAAAAAGGAGGATAAACAATGAAATACATAGCTATGCATAAAAAAGAGGGTGGACAATATAAAAAGATTCTTCTAATTCGTGTTGCTAATCGTGAAAAAGACAGACATGTGTACTTTATTAACTAAATCATATATATATATATATATATATATATATATATATATATATATATATATATATATATACAGTGGCGTATTTATGATTTTCCTTCGGGGGCGCTTTGCTTGAAAATTCTGCAAGATACTTTATATACTTTACTATAGTAAGATTTCAAGGGGGCTTAAGCCAGGAAGCTCCCCACTTAAATATGCCACTATATATACATATATATAAATTACAATGCCCACTACTTAAAATCGTTATTACTTAACGTAGAATACAAATTGTCTGCCATTTAAGTACCATTAGATCGCAAAAGCGCGCTAGGGGTGGGGGTAGACATGAAGAAAAACAATTGAGATCCGAGTCCAGAATTGACTATCTTTAACGGATGATTACACCAACATCAAGTTAGTAGCAAGAAAATTCAGCAACGTCTGCTGCATTGAACTCAACTTATGTATGAACTATGTATACTCGAGATGTTTTTCTCTTCAAGGGTATCCCTGAAAGTTGAATTAGTAACCTAAAGGCAACTACAAGCACTCTGAGAAATTGAATTTATTGTTTATTTTTATGCAAATTGTACATGATTTGTATATACTCTTTGAAATTTATGATTATCTTATTATTATTATATGCTTGTGGATAACAGAAAGTTATATAAAATTGTTAAAGAACATGAGTTATCCTCTACAGAATGCTAGGGATTTGTGCTACCATCTGTTGTATATTTTTACAGTTTTGAGGAGAATAAGCTTCAATTTATGTATGAAGTGAGTGTGATTTGATATGATTGGAATGAAATGCGCTAAGAAAGAGAATGAAGAGACATATTTACAGTTATGTTAAATCTTATTGATTAAAAATTGCGCAGGGGATATATTATAATAACCATTTTTATGTTTGATTATTGAATCATATAGAAAGGCATGCGTAACTGTGGTATCCCACATTTTTTGGCATTTTAAATTTTGATATTATTTAATATTGGTCCGAGGCATGGGCGGCGATTAGGGGGGACAAAGGGGGGCAGTTGCCCGCCCACTTTTTTGAAGTAACCTATTAATATACGTATATAGCTTCATTTGAAAATGTAAAGTTTTGTATGTATTACTGGTTCATAAAAAATGGTGCCATATAATATTTCCCGTTGCGTGAGTACATATCGGTTGTCTTCTCATGGAGTTAAGCAAGCTACAGGAATTGCGTTTTAATTGCAATTCAAAGCAATTAATATTGCAATTGAGTATTTCTTTAAATTTCGTAGCATATGCTTGTAGTATTTACTGTCTTTCATTTTCTAACAAGGTACATTCGCGAAGTGTATCCTCGGGATTCGTGTAAAATTGATTCAAATGCAAAGTTCTCCTCATCACAATGTATACTGTACAAATTTTAGCGGCCCATACTGGTATTTATGTACCTTCATATATCCAGAATTCAATCATATAATAGTATAACGCTCAGACATGAGATTGTTTTTAGTTTCTTTAGATGTAACTGGACATAAATATTGGCATTTGCAAAACAAATTTGATCAAATCCTGCTTCTCTGACACATGCTTCCAACTCGAGCTGCCATTTTGGATTCAACTTTCGGTTTTTCAAAAGGGAATAGGTGCTAGTGAGACATCAAATTCATATACAATTTTCTCGGAAACTCACTGATGTAGAGGATTTTACTGTAGCTTGTACCGTTTGCAAGGTATTGCATGTTAAATCCTTCCAGGCATTTCGCGAATAGACATTGCAGAGTAATATCAGTTACACATATATATTTTTGATGTTGACGAATTAAAACAATTTTTAACTGGAAAAAATATTGTAGTTATTAACTAACTCCTTACAACATTGGTGTCATAATCTTTATTACATTTCTGTGAGTGATTGTATTAGTTCCATGATATACTACAACAAAGAAGAATTGTATAACGGTCAAAATGCTTAATGTAAATTCAGATACGACCATATTTAGGTGAAGACCATTTCCGTATTGACATCTGTGTGTCTGTATTATGTACACTTGTGTCCAAAATTGTTGTCGCATGTCTTTAGAAATTACATAAATAGAAATAACTCTCTTTCTTGTGATAGAAAATGTCGCATTTTTTCTTTGAAATAAGCAGAAAAACAAAACACATATTTCCAAAAAATATGTCAATAAAAAATTAAGAAATAAGCATGTTATAATTAAAAAAAAGAAATCTCCGAAACTTTCATCGAAAAATTCTAAGTTCTATTTTCGTAAACGTGGCAAACGCGCAGCGAAATTTACAAAGAGGGAGAGAATTTTATGCTTTGTTAGAAATACAACGTAAATCTGTCATAAGGTTAGTTACTATACATGTGGCACAGCTCTAACAATCATTGCTATTAAGCATTTTACATTTAAACAAACGACTAAATAGAAATAAGCTACAAAATGTGCGAAGCGATTAGGCATTTTGTGTAAGTGGTTTCGGTACATACGTCTACCAAGGTGCCATCTGTACCATGCCTTTGTAGAGTAGTCGATTAAAGCTTCTTCTTTACATACTTTATTTTTCCACGATCATCACTTCGAATCCCATACCCTATAGTAAGTTTTTTTTTTTTTTTTTTTTTTTAAAGGAAAGCTTGATTCTTTGAATTCCTTAAGGAGCAATGTTTTGTTCTAATAATGCTCCTTAGTATTATTCTCTTCATTCTAGTTTATTTGAATATTTCCAAATAATTTAGAATTATGTCTTTCAAAACATTAAAACTCAAGAATTTTACAAAAAGCGGAAGCTTCATTTATAATCATTTTCATAACCGAAATGAGAAACTTATAAATAGTGGAATTTTAATTAACACATGGCTAAGCTTTCATAAAACAGTAACTAATAAAAAAAAAAAACATTTACTCCGCATAGTTTCTGCAAGTAATATGCAGGTAATAGGCAGAAAAATGAAAGTAAACTATTAGATGTCGATTAAAAATTAGTAGGGATAGTTCTAAAGCCAAGTATATAGAAAATTATCTCTGCTTTAAGAAAATAATGAACATTTTACAAAAATAATGGTATTTTTGCTATATCGGAAATTTGTTTAGTAAATAAATAAATAAAATACAATTACATAATTCAATCACTCTTATGGGGCGTTTACACTTGGTCGATTTAGTCGCACGACTAAATCGACTCGCTGCATTTG
>NW_027657621.1:0-23428 GCF_964235325.1 Thermobia domestica | reverse complement strand
AAATGAGAAACTCTCTTAACAATCTGCAGGGACTAAAGTGAGAAGTATACAGGATAAGACTTAACAGTTATTTATTATGCTGCCATCTGGAGTGAGAACTCATTGCCAGTCACATCTCCTACCAACGGGGTGGGGGTGGGTGGGAGGGGACTTTGTGCCCATCAACTTAAAACAGCAAATTTATGACACACACTAACGTGAAATTCTCAAAATGAACAGTATACACGGGATAAGATTAACTGCCAAATTCAGAAAAGGCGGAATACTGCTATTTGTTATACTATAATCTAGGAGTGACACTACTAAATATGAGTCACATCTCCTACCAGCTTTGTGTCCACAAACTTAAAATAGCAAATTTTTATGAGACACCCTAACGTTCAATTAGAACCACTGTAAGGTATATATAGTACGTTTTAGCTAAACATGTGTAACAACTTTCTTACAATTTTAAAGAAACGGTTAGAAGAATAATTACAAAAAATATACTGAGGTGGGCACGAAGTCACCCCCCTTCCCCCCGTTGGTAGTGCGAGGGTTAAATTACAATTCCACGTCTCACATGGCTTCTATGCTGAAAAGGGGCGCTTAACTTCAATAAATAAACAGAAGAGTAGTAACTTCAGTTCGTAACTAAAGAATTTAAAAAGCAAAACAAATTTATTGTTGAGACGTTGTGAGACATCGTATGTCAAATTGCTTAAAGCAATCAAACCTTATTTCAGTTTCAAATAGGTTAGTAGACATATTCGTTTTCCTTTTTCCCTAATTGCCCACTTTTACCCAATAGTTCTCGAACCTGTAAAAGGTGGCGGATCTAGGAGGTAAAAAATGGGAGGGGGGCAGACAGAACCCAGACTATGAAAGGTATATTATGAGTTTACTATAAACGTTCAGAAAAATATAAATAATAGCTTAAACTATTTTTGTCACTCAAAAAACTGGAAGAGCTAGACCCATCCGGCCCATCTGGATCCCCCACTGCCTATAACAACACAAACAGACAATATTTTAAAATTATTAAAGACAGAAACGTATATCATAGTACATTTTTAGCTGGAATTATATAGTACTTGTATTGTTATTTCGTTCGTTTCCAATATCAAAATAAGTTTTTTTTAAAAAAAAAATTGTGTAAGCAAATTAATTTGTTATTAAAACTTCCCAAAATGCCTTCCGGTTTCACTTCACAGAATACAAAGAATTTTTTTTCAAAAAATTATGTATTTTTACATTGTCTGGAACCATATGTGGATTATTCAATGTCAAAATGTAGTCTTTTACTTTCAAGGATAAATATCGTATAGACCTATATTTTTTTTATCTAGTATACGGGGGAGAGAAGCCCTCATCATTTTTATCTTCTCAGCAGCAGCTGCTAAACAAGGTTTAAACAATTAGAACCTTATTTCAATTTCAAATCAACCTCATTTTTTTCCATTTCTTTTTCCTATCTTACTTTCCCAACCCCGCGTTAACCGCGTCTTTTTTTTCCCTCCCTATGATTGGCGCCCTGACTTTTCTTTCCCTACCTGTTCTATGCGGTTCGCGTGTGCATTCTTGAAGGCCCTTCGCAATACGAATGAAAGACCCAATTGTAAATGCAAGCATAACACCTGTCTTCCAGAAAGTGTGATGATGGTAAAGTGCCCACGCGCTAAGAACGTGAAATATCAGGTTCATATCGTGTTCTTGGTATACAAAACATAATGTTGAATTATATCAAACCAGTTAGAATGCCTACTTTTCTTATAATATCTTTCAACAGCATTTTCTAGAATCAAAAGATAATCCTGCGAAAACGACATTTTTATCTCTTACAATGCATCTCTTTCAATGTCTTCATTAGAGCAAAATGATAGTTATCAATTCACCTTTATTAATTTATAAAGAACTTTGGTTTACCAAAACTTCTTTACATATATATTTACCCTGTCTCCCGAGAGACACAAAATCTCCTTTGCATATGTACACTCTCTTCCCGTGTGTCCATCCGAGAGGCCCAAAATCTCCTTTATATATTTACCCTGCCCCTTCGAATGTTCGTTCGACAACCACAAATTTTCCTTTATATATTTACCATCTCCCCGTGTGTCTGTCCCAGAGACACAAGATTTCCTTTATATATTTACCCTCCCTACCCGTGCATCCGTCCAAGAGACACAAAATCTCCTTTATATATTTACCCTGTCTCCCAGTGTGTCCGTCCGAGAGACGCAAAGTTTTCGCGTATTTACCCTGTGTCTTTGTGTGTCCGTTTGAAAGAAAAAAATGTCATTTGTATATTTACCATGTATCCTCATGTGTCCGTCCGAGAGACACAAAATCTCCTTTATCTATAAATCTCCTTTATATATTTACCCTATTTCCCCGTGTATCCGTCCGAGAGACACAAAATCTCCTTTATATATTTACCCTGTTTCCCCGTGTGTCCGTCCGAGAGACACAAAATCTCCTTTATATATTTACCCTGTCTCCCCGTGTGTCCGTTCGAGAGTCATAAAATCTCCTTTATATATTTACTTTGTTTCCCGTATGTCCGTCCGAGAGACACAAAATCTCCTTTATATATTTATCCTGTCTCCCAGTGTGTCCGTCCGAGAGACACAAAATCTCCTTTATATATTTACCCTGTTTCCCCGTGTATCCGTCCGAGAGACACAAAATCTCCTTTATATATTTACCCTGTTTCCCCGTGTATCCGTCCGAGAGACACAAAATCTCCTTTATATATTTACCCTGTTTCCCCGTGTGTCCGTCCGAGAGACACAAAATCTCCTTTATATATTTATCCTGTCTTCCAGTGTGTCCGTCCGAGAGACACAAAATCTCCTTTATATATTTACCCTGTTTCCCCGTGTATCCGTCCGAGAGACACAAAATCTCCTTTATATATTTACCCTGTTTCCCCGTGTATCCGTCCGAGAGACACAAAATCTCCTTTATATATTTACCCTGTTTCCCCGTGTGTCCGTCCGAGAGACACAAAATCTCCTTTATTTATTTACCCTGTCTCCCCGTGTGTCCGTCCGAGAGACACAAAATCTCGAAAACTACTTGAAGGATCACCATCAGTTTGACCAGAATATAGAGGGTCAAAAGTTAGAAATCGAGGTCCTTGCGGCCATGATTTATTCAGTTTATCCCAAGAAATGAACAATCGAAAATCGTATTCCCATGTGTTCCTATGGATGTAATTATTGATATCATCCTATCTTGGTAAACTACTCCGCAGTAATGTTGAGGTTAGCGGGTTAGTATAATGCTTAAGATACAATATCTTGATCTATCCGTGGAATTTAACGCTTAATTGAACGATTAAGAAACTCGACAAGTGGGTTCGGCACAAATTGAATCGTCATTTTGAGATTTTTTCAAAACATCTTCAGCGAAACAAAAACGTCTCGTTTCTCGACCGGATTGTGACGTGCGACGAAAAGTGGATTCCCTATGACAATCGGCGACGTTCGGTGCAATGGTTAAAACAAGACGACGCTCCGCGACACTTCTCAAGGCCGAAGTTGCACCAAAAGAAGATAATGGTCACTATTTGGTGATACGCGGACGGTCTGATCCATTATAGCTTTTTGAATCCAGGTGAAACCATAATAGTGGAGGAATACTGTAACAAATCGATGAAACTTCAATTTACGTGCCTGGCATTATTCAACAAAAAAAGGACCAATGCTTCTGCACACGAACGCTAAGCCACACGTTGGAATGAGCTTGCGATAAAAGTTCCACGATTTGGGCTATGAAACTCTCGACTACCCCCCACAGTTATCGGACTTCTCACCTACCGATTACAACTTTTTCAAGCATCTCAAGAACTTCTTGTGCAAAAAAAAAAAAAAGTCATTAACTACTTCATCGTCCAAAATTCGGGATTTCTGTGCTACTGGCATAAATAAACTTGTTTTTCGTTTACAAAATTTCATTGATTGTAATGGCTTTTACTTCGATTAATAAAGTTTTGTTTAAGCTGACTTAAAGATGCTTAAAGATGACTGTTCAAAACAACCATTATTTTTGCAACAACCTATATATAGTGTCCTTTTTTTTATTGATTTTACAGGGAAAAATTTAAACAAAGAAGGTAACTGAAGATGGTGCAGAATACTCAATACAGTTAAGTACTTTCTGTAAGTCGTCCAAAGTAAGATATTTGATTTTCAAAGTTCCACTTCAATGGACAATATTATGCTTACCAAAGCAAACAATCATTTATCACCTCTTATTTTTATTTTTGAAATCTAGAAAAAAAATCTCCGTATAGGAAACTCACCTCAGGGCGGAACTTAAACCTTAGCAACGCTTGTCTCTTTAGGTTGCGTGCAAAAATAGTTTCTTTTTTGTATTAAAAGCAGACATTGCGTCGCTTTTTTTCCCCCTTTACTTTCTGGGTTCAATTACGACTCCAAAAAAGCCCCGTCACTTCTTCAACGTACATCATTAGCTTATGCCAAGCCCAATCGGAGTTTCTTGTAAAATTTTCCATTAAAAAAAAAAAAAAAAAACTTCCGTGCATCGTATGTGCAATGCTGGCAGATGTTTCTGGTTTTCTTTTTATTTACGCGTATAATTTCTAACGTTAAAAAAATCACAAGTGTAGCATGACGTTATAATGTGCAACGTTTAACATTTTATATATTATTTAGAACAGCATACTGGTTGTAATTTAGGTGTTTCTTACAAGCTCTTTCATGTTCAAAAGCTGTATTTAAGAAAGAAAATAATAGGAAATGCTGTTTTACATTCATTTGAGTGTTTGGTTTATTTGTTGGCGTGTCTATAGGGAAGAGATGGCCGTTTTGCGTCTGGCTCGGGCTTACTAACCTTAACTGGACTCAGAAGGTCTTGAAATTAACAAATGAAAATTAGCTCGTTTACGACTCGTATAAGTGTACAGTGAACCAGAAACAGAGTTCGAGTAAGTGCTGGTCACCAATGAGGCTAGTGAACGCAGGCTACTAATAAGGTAGTAAGCGCGGGCTACTCTTGAAGCTAGTAAATGTAGGCCACTAATAAGGCTAGTAAGCGCGTTCTACTAATGAGGCTACTAAGCGTGGGCCACTAATAAGCTAGTAAGCTCGTTCTACTAATGAGGCTACTAACCGTGGGCCACTGATAAGCTAGTAAGCTCGTTCTACTAATGAGGCTACTAACCGTGGGCCACTGATAAGCTAGTAAGCGCGTTCTACTAGTGAGGCTACTAACCGTGGGCCACTGATAAGCTTGTAAGCGCGTTCTACTAATGAGGCTAATAAGCGTGGGCCACCGATAAGCTAGTAAGCGCGATCTACTAATGAGGCTAATAAGCGTGGGCCACTGATAAGCTTGTAAGCGCGTTCTACTAATGAGGCTACTAAGCGTGGGCCACTAATAAGCTAGTAAGCTCGTTCTACTAATGAGGCTACTAACCGTGGGCCACTGATAAGCTAGTAAACGCGATCTACTAATGAGGCTACTAAGCGTGGGCCACTAATAAGCTAGTAAGCTCGTTCTACTAATGAGGCTACTAACCGTGGGCCACTGATAAGCTAGTAAACGCGATCTACTAATGAGGCTAATAAGCGTGGGCCACTGATAAGCTTGTAAGCGCGTTCTACTAATGAGGCTACTAAGCGTGGGCCACTAATAAGCTAGTAAGCGCGATCTACTAATGAGGCTAATAAGCGTGGACCACTAATAAGCTAGTAAGCGCGTTCTACTAATGAGGCTACTAAGCGTGGGCCACTGATAAGCTATTAAGCGTTGACTACTAATGAGGCTAGTAAGCATGGGCCACTAATGATGCTAGTAAGTGCGGGCCACTAATGAGGCTAGTAAGTGCAGACCACTAATAATTCTAGCAAGCAAGGAGCACTAATCACGATATTAAGCGATTATACCATATTCTCTCTTGCAGAAAACACTGTGCATATAAAATTAAGATTCTACAAATCAATTATAGCGTTTCATAAGACTTCATTGTATATTTTAATTTTTTCTAACGCTCAAATACCTTTCTGAAGCCACAAATGGTCTGTATGCAAACAAATCCAGCATCGACCTCCAATATTGACCTAACATGATTGTTTCCCAGAAGTTTCTTAACCGGATACAATAGATTCACGGATTGGCAATAAATGACCACAAGACTTCCTGTTTATAGTTTATCTCCTTTCCCTCCCACTTTTCAGTGGGATGTTATTCCTATTGTCCGTCCTCCTCTCAAAGCAGTGCTTGTTTGTGGTCTAATGGCTAAGGCACGCGGTTCCGAGTTCACTTCCAGGTGGAAACGCTTGCCTCGGATACAAACTGAGCAATGGTAAGGATACATTTCAAGTAGTAGATTTTTTTCCCTATGGTCTCGATCAGGTGTGTCCATCGCAAGAGCTTGGGACCATCTTACCATTCTTCCTCCCAAAATTTACCATTGTTCTCTTGAAATTTGCATCCTCCCAAATTTACTAATCTTCCCAAAATTCCCGTCGTTCCAAATTTATCACCCTGCCCCAAAATTACCATTCTTCCCAATTTCCCACTCTGACCCACAATTACCATCCTTCCCAATTTACCACCCTGCCCCAAAATTACCATCCTTCCCAATTTATCACTCTGACCCAAAATTACCATATTTTCTAATTTATCTCTCTGCCCCAAAATAATCATTCTTCCCAATTTACCACTGTGCACAAAAATGACAATTCTTCCCAATTACCACTCTATTCCAAAAGTACAATTCTTCCCAATTACACTCTGTTCCAAAAGTACCATTCTTCCCAATTTATCACTCTGACCAAAATTACCATTCTACCAAATTTACCTCTTTGCCCGAAGATTACCATTCTTCCCAATTTATCACTCTATCTCAAAATTACCATTCTTCCCAAGTTACCAGTCTATCTCAAAACTACCATTCTTTCCAATTTACCATTTTGCCCGCATATTTAGCATTCTTCAGTTTGAATGCACTATTTTCAATGAAACATTATGTACTCTGAAATAACCCACACCCTAAAACCCGCCTATGGAAACCCTCGGTCTCGGTACTGAAGAGAGTGGCAATAAATCAATCAAAATTCCATCAAAATATTTGTTTTAAAAAGTAATAATAATAGACTATAATAGTCATACTAAGTATAGACAGCAGTGGCAAGTCTTGATTTGTCTTATTTCTTACAAAATTTTTATGTGTAACTTTTTAAAAAATTATTTATTAATTTAGCTAATTTTCAAACGCAGCTTTGAGCGGGCTTTTCATACTGGAATTATTAGCAATCACTAATAATAACTACAAATGAAGAAAGTAGACCAAAGCCTACGTTTAAAAGCACCATCTCGGTATTATCCTAATAGAACAAATGGAGGGAAATGGAAAATCCGAGTCAATATTATTGGCCATAAGAGTGTTAGATCTTATATATCCTGCAATGACATGATGTAACAACTAAGCGGCATATGCATAACTTATGCTCAGTACTCATTTCTGTTGTAAACATAAGGATTCCGTATATTTGTACAATATACCACTGTCCGGATAACGGATTTTTGTCAGTGTGGGTTTCCTTATGAGTTTCACTGGGTATTGTGTATGTACCATGCAAGTGTACTACTTGGAATATCTTTTATTTGATTTATGGTTCTATATCTATTTTATAGTTTTCTGGCTCCGGTTAGTACCGAGATGAAAATGAAATTATTTATATTTTTTAAAATTTAACATCTTACAGTTCTGCTGTTTAGGCTAGAGGAGACGGATGAGTGATATGAAAGAATATGATTGTGAAATTACATTTTCTATGCTCCCCCACCGGGTATCGAAGCCGGGATCACGTGCACCAGAGGTAAATGTGCTCAAGGGCGCCTATTTCTTTTTAACTTTCGGGGGGCCCATTCATAAAAAATACATATAACAAGAAAAATACATATTCATAAAAATACAGGGGCCCATATGACCTTTGTGAAGAGGGATGCGCACGAGACGAGTCGAGACAGGATTTTCCTGACAAAATTCGAGTCGAGACACGGCTCTTCCAATAAAAAAATATATATCTTTCGAGTCGAGACATCACTTTTACAGCACATTTTCGAGTCGAGACAGCCATAAATCTTATCTCGTGCGCATCTCTATTTGTGAAGGCCCGGGCTCCCGGCCCCTCAGGATCGGCGCCCTTGCATGTGCTAGCTAGTAAACCAGCAAAGGGGGAAGTGGGGCTTGCTTAGTACTGCTTTTGGTCACATATGAAGTATATTTTCCTACGATGGGTCAACGGAATGTTGATAGCACATATGAAACATATTCCAAACACCAATTAAATTACAAGCCCATAAGGCTCAAACACTCACAAAATTAAAATGCACTGCATTCGGAGTATTTGTCTCATCAATTTAGAGGTCAATAATAACTAACTCTATGGCCTATCGAACTTGAGGTCCAATACCACGTTCACAAAAGCTCTCCATTGACTTCTATCCTTAGCCAACTGGATTCAGTTTCTACTTTGTATTCCTATTTCTGTGAGATCCATCATAATAAAAATGTTGTCCCCCATCTGCATCTAGGTCTTCCTAATGGTCGTTTTCCGAATGGATTTCCAGTTAAAGCTTTGAAAACGTTCGTAATTTCTTCCATTTTGACTACATGACCTGCTCGCTTGAGCTTTCTAGACTTAATGACTCTAATAATGTTTCGTAAACGGTATAAATTATGCAGTTCTTCGTTATGAAGTTTCTGCCATTTCCCATTTGGTCAATAATAAAGATAATAATTATTTTTTAATTTAATTTAATCACAGGAAGAAAATATTTACTTGAAGAACGAGTATATATATTCAAAGGAGTTTCCCTTCCAAATAAATTTGCTTTGTTAACCTGTTCAATGTCATCACCTATCTAGCAGTGTTATCGTTAGAAATCTATTTGGGGGTTGCAACTGGAGAGGGGCTCCAACTGTCCCAAATTCCAAATCCCTTCTACTTTCTAGATAATGATAAAATAAAATCCCTAGATGTATTTCACTTCCATGATAATGATAAAATAAAACCCTTAAATTTGTTTTACTTCGCCGATTAGGATAAAATAAAATCCTTTAATGTATTTTACTTTCCCGATAAGAATAAACTAAAATTTCTTAATGTATAATATTTCTCTGATAACGTATACCTTTCAGATAACAGTAAAATAAAATCCTATAATTTGTATTGCTTCGCCGATAAGTATAAAACAACTACGGTACTTCTCAAAAAAGAAGTTAAAAATCTCTTAATGTGCTTACTTCCCAGCTAACGATAAACTAAAATTCCTTAATATGCTTTACTTCCCAGCTAACGATTCACTAAAATCCCTTAAGATGATTTACTTCCCAGCTAACGATAAACTAAAATCCCTTTAGATTATCTACTTTCAAACTAACGATAAACTAAGATCCCTTAAGATGATTTACTTCGCAGCTAACGATAAATTAAAATCCCTTATGATGGTTTACTTCGCAGCTAACGATAAACTAAAATCCCTTAAGATGGTTTACTTCGCAGCTAACGATAAACTAAAATCCCTTAAGACGGCTCACTTCGCAGCTAACGATAAACTAAAATCCCTTAAGATGTTTTACTTCCCAGATAATGATAAAGTAAAGCCTATTAATGCATTTTACTTTCCTACTAAGGATAAAATAAAATCTCTTGCACCAAATAAGATGTATTTAAGAAACAGGTTTAAATTTTTCCTACCGAAGGAACGGCGCAACCACCTGCCTAAACTAAAAAAAAAAAAAAAAAAAAAAATCTTATACCTTCAACGAAGAGACAGAAAATCGTCCTTGCAGATTTATTAATGAGAGATAATTAAAAACAGCATAAATAAATAAGTAAAGATGTAAGAATATATGAAGAAATGATAGACAAGGTTTCAGGAAGTGAAGTTTCAGTGAAATTGCATAAGCGTATATAACGGGGAAAAGTGGTTAGCATTGCCAGTATTATGTAAGGTACATCACTTTTCAAGGACTCTAAGAGTTACACAAACAAAATACCTTTCTACTGGAAATTTATCTCTTTTTCTACATAAACATACAACCAACATACAAAACATTTAGCATACTTTTTAACACTAAATAGATTTTTTTTTTTTTTTTTTTTTTTTTACAAATGAAATAAATTTAAAGAAAATTCATCACCAACACATTTTAATTTTGGTTCCAGTTCAAGTAGTTTTCTTTCAGCAATGTTACTACATGAAAGGTTAATAACAATCAAAGGGTAAATTTCGCTACCAATTGGGTAATTAACCTTAATACAATAATAGGGATTATTAGATCTTTAATCTGAGAATTTCAGAAACTTTACACATTAATTTTATTTATCTTAATTGAATTATCATGTACCAGTTTCAGGATATATATATATATATATATATATATATATATATATATATATATATATATATATATATATATATATATATATATATATAAAGAAAGATTGGTTTCTATGTTAATATTGATGTATTGACAAAATATATGTCACTATTTCTTTATAGCCTAATTATTTGAAACGCTTATCTACAAATTTGACATTCCCTCACTGTAATCTTAGCAAAGTCAAAAATATAATGATAGAATATTTCCCAAAAATCTTGTACTTTAATAATAATATTGTAGTGGCAGAGTAATTATCAGTAATCACAATCTGTCCCAGAAATTGCAATATAATTCTGGAATTAGTTGTTGGTGACCCAGTATCGTGAGGCAATTGGGGAACTCCTTGGTCTGAACTGGAAGGTCAAAAATAGTCGTATTGGGAGTAAAGTCGTCTACGTGACAAAAATTGAGTCTGTCTCGTCTCTAAATGGTGTGAAAAATGTCTCGTCTCGTGGGAAGTTCTAATTAGATGTCCATGTTTTGACCACGTATCACTTAATCGCGCATGAGAAGACCGATCAATCTCTTCTCGGATTGTAACGATATGACATTAGTGTAATAAGCTTACTTTATCTTAACTTATTTCATTTAGTTTTGAGTAATTTGAACACAAATTAGAAAGTAAGTAAGTAGAGACAAAATTCTTCAATATATTTTTTATATAATTCCAGCTCTAAAATGATCGTGATAGCTTTACCTCTTAATGAAATGTGCTATATAATTCAAAAAAAAAAACTCGTGCAAAATGTAATGATGTAATAAAGATATACATGTAATGATGTAATAAAGATTTATGTATATATAAAGTGCGAAGTAAACATGAGAAAAATGTATATCTCGGAGTATTACTATTATTAGAATCCATACTCAATATATTTTTTGGCAAAACTTGTACAGCTTATTACAACCTCGCTTGGTCCTAAATCGTCCTAAAATGCACGCTGCCTACACACATTTCTTTTCTTAATTAGCTCTACGAAGCGTGTGTATCTCTTTGCCAAATGGTACTAACACGCCCTACCTGTAGGCGCTTTTAACAGATTGACCTTCAGGAGTAGAGATTGTTGGATCCTTTCGCTCTCTCTCTCTGTCTCTGTCTCTTCGTTAAGGTGAGATTTTACTTTCGATCAGATGTATCTAGTTCCCTGTATGCATTCTCTGAACATTGGCATTTAATACTTTTCATCAAATAAATGTCTGCGAAGCCTACATTATAATACATTAGCTGTTTACATAAATTCTTAAGAGCATAAAGTTGTTAATGCGTGCTTGACGGTAAACTGATAACTCAGCTTCAACAAGAACTTGGAATAATTTTTAAGGAGTTTGGTTTATCACAACCTCTTTTATACTATTTACTCTGTCTGTCTGTGTGTCCGTCGGGGAGACACAAAATCTCCTTTGTGCATCCTGTCTCCCCGTATGTCCGTCTGACAGACACAAAATCTCCTTTATATATTTATCCAGTCTCCTCGAGTGTTCGTCCGAGAGACACAAAATCTCCTTTATATATTTACCCTGTCTCCCCGTGTGTCCGTCCGAGAGACAAAATCTAATTTATATATTTACCCTGTCTCCCCGTGTGTCCGTCTGACAGACACAAAATCTCTTTTATATATTTATCCAGTCTTCTCGAGTGTTCGTCCGAGAGACACAAAATCTCCTTTATATATTGACCCTGTCTTCCCGTGTGTCCGTCTGTCAGACATAAAATCTCCTTTATATATACATCCTGTCTCCTTGAGTGTTCGTCCGAGAGACACAATATCTTTTTTACATATTTACCCTGTCTTCTCGTGTGTCCGTCCGAGAGACACAAAATCTCAAAAATTACTTATTGAATCTCCATCAACTTTGTCACGAACCAAATTTAGGAATCGATTTCGGTGATGGACGTGATCTATCCTGTTGATCCCAAGATATGAACAATCAAAACTCAGGACCCCATCACCCTTAATTACCTGCAGTACTGCAGGGTAGTATAATGCTGGATGAAAAAAAAAAAAATTGTTCGTAAGACACAGTGCGATACTGCTATTTACTTTCCTTTCTTCATTGTATAATATATCCAATCCACCATCCATAGAAATTACAGTGTTGCCAGACTAACATTTTCCCAAAAATCTAAGTTAGGCAGCGACTAGAGGAATGAACTAAATTGCATTTGATTACGAATCGTACTACTCTTTAAATAATAGTTGTATTTAGTTTGTAATTATAAACAAAATAGTTTTAACATACTGTTATTAAAATTAAATAATAATGTTATTTAAAAAGTAGTTCACAGGATACCAAGACAACATGATAGGTAATCAAATTGCAACTTTAATTTCTATGGATGGCAACATTGAAAATTCTTCAGATTCATTCTTCAGATTCTTCAGATATTTTCTATTGTAGAATAACATTATCTAATTGTGGTAAGTTGCATTTCATTATCTCCTTTCACTTATGAAAAACAAGCAAAAGAAAAATGGTAAATTTTGTATTATTTTTACTATATAAGGCTCTTAATGTGGGATCCAAGACACATGAAGTCTCACCAAGAATCCAACCCGGGTCTTGGATCCCACATTAAGAGCCTTATATAGTAAAAATAATAGAAAATTTACCATTTTTCTTTTGCTTGTTAGAGAATCCTGCATCCGGCCCTATATATATATATATATATATATATATATATATATATATATATATATATATATATATATATATATATATATATAGGGCCGGATGCAGGATTCTCTGAGGGGGGTAAACCCAGTACATTTGAATTAAATTTGAGTTTTTAAGTACCTTTAGACATCTGTGATGTGAATTAGGAATTTCTTTGGAAATGCTGTCTCTGCTCTCGATGAATTCTTTTCCTTCAACCCTCAGTTCTTCCGTTTTCTCGCGCATTTTCATACCACCAACCCTTTCACAAAGGTTCACTTTCATTAATTATCCGTCCTTCTACCCTACAGGGTATAAACACGATACCTACAATATATATTTATGAATGTTCAAAATTTAATTGCTCCAATTCCTAGCACTTAATAATAATAATAATAATAATAATAATAATAATAATAATAATAATAATAATAATAATAATAATAATAATAATAATAATAATAATAATAATAATAAAAAAATATAAAAACTATATAATAATTATTATTGTCGTTTGTTAGTCAAATTAAAATTAGATGTAAATTTTGGACATGTGTTTTAAGGCATGTCGTTCTGTTAGTCAATGAAAGAACACACAGAGCAAAAATGGCCAAAGGAAATTGTGTTATGTGCAGGGAACTACAGACAAACAGTTGGATCTCCGTACATATGTAGAATAATAGTAGCTAGGAATGTCTGCAGGCAATTAGGATATCAATGTATGACCTTGCTCTTGAAAGAAAAAAAAGAAGAAGCCTGAGGACAGGACACCAGAGTTTCTCAAAAAGAAGCAAAGAATTAGGAGAGGGATTAAAAAAAAATCGCCAAACAGCAGGAAATGCTTTGCAAAATATATTCACTTTCATTTGAAACAGAAAGTGTACAGATAGACGTGGCTGCTTGAAAAATATTATACATTTAAAAAAAAAGTAAAAAAAAAAGGGGGGGGGAGAAAATCCCATGATTATAGTAGAAATTCTGTGGCGCCTTAGATCTGTAAAAGATCCGAATTGACAAGACAAGCCGTTTCTTTATGAAAGAAAAAAGGGATAATGGTATTGTATGTAGATTACATCACACCCCGCGGGCTCATATTAGGTTATGCACATACGACTTTTTTTTAAACATGTATATTATTACAACATGTGTTGTTCTATATTCGAAATCATACGGAAGATTTAACGAAGCCTTAAAACCTTTACCACTTTTTTTTGTGTGTGAATTTGGTGGGGGGAGGGACTGATGTAACGTACTGCAAAATTGTTTCTCTCTCTTCTTTTTGCACAACTTCAAGGTCACTTTTTTATTTTTAAATTTATTATTTTTGTTTTAAATGAAAGGCAAAACGAAAAGTATATTTTTCCTTGATCAAGTTCATGCGTGAAAATGCGTGTCTAACATACAGGAGCAACAAATATACATATACTCAGCTATACATGTGTACACGTGATAATTCTAGTGTATTTGCAATTCAAGGTCAATACAGAGGTCTAGTAGACGACCTTGGGATTAGTCTTAAACACAAAGGTCCTTTATGTGCCAATAGTTTTTTTTTTTCATTAATAGAGAAAGGAATAGTGATATTTCGTACATAGAAACCACTTTCATTTATAACTTATAGTGCGTGCGCGCGTGTGTATTTTTTTTTCTACTACAATGAAGAAGTTATTATACTTTACTTTTACAAGTAAAAGTAATTATGTATTTTTTGCTTAAATTATACTTGGACTAATGCTCACCAATTCGCGGAAGCATCAATGACATCTTTAAGTTTTATGTCCCACGCTTATGCCGGTTAGGCTAAAGGAGACGGTGATGATGAGAAATGAATAAATGGTGGAATGAAGGAAGCGGGAGGAAACGGGAGAACCCCGAGAAAACCCACGAACACGGTGTTTGTCCACCATAGTTGGAAGAACATTTGTTATACAGAATTGAAATACTCTTATATACGTGGGGCAATAGGGTTTAGAAATGTACTGAAATATGTGTAAAAAAAAAAAAAAAAAAAAAAAAAGCAATTATGATGATAGGTTCAAAAATTACATGATAGTATGTTCGTGTGTATAAAAGACAAAATGAAGTAAACGATAACTGTATTCTAATGTGTTAACATATCTGTAATTTTGTTTATTTCATGCGTAACGTCTCCATCTACAAGGTATTAGATATTGAGATTTACTAGACCAGTAGTTCTTAACCGATGTGTCGCGACACACTGGTGTGTCACGCAGTCTCCTAAGGTGTGTCTCAAAATTTTAGAATTTAAAAATCATGAAGAATTTAAGAATAATTAGTTAAAATCGAGACAGACTGTACCAGTCAACATCTCGAGCAATGATGTTCAGTGCTAAATAGAGTCATTATAAAAACTAGTTGGTTTCACTATTATATTAGATAGTATTGTTATTGTTATTATTATTATTATTAATAATATCAAACAAGTGAGTCGCGATGTTCCGAAGGTTCATTAAAACGTGTCGTCAGTCAAAAAAGGTTGAAAACCACTGTACTAGTCTATATATATATTGGGCAATTAATAGGTTATCAGTTTAAGGTTTCAAGAAGATTTCATTGTATATTACGAACAGTGCATAAAAAATACGAGTTGTTAAAAATATATACGAATGACCACGACCAGTCATGTATTTTAAATTGTCTATTCGTACTTACGTGCAGATGTAAACGGCCATCCGTGTAAGTTTAACATTCTAATGTAAATTTGAAAATGGCCAACACCCATCCTCGTAGGAACCACACCCACCTAAACAGCCACGTTTGAGTCCATGGTTCTACCATGGTCGTAGCCTTAACGACTTAATTTATTTACTAAGATTTCGAGATTCGATTCCGGGTATCGACACATATGTCCTTTACAATAAAATATTGATAAACATTATAATATACCCAATGACCTTGTCTTTATATATAAGAAGAAGTAAACATTACATATACCTAATTGTTGCACCGATTATGAAATATGATTATAAAATCATGTCCACCATGCAGTAACCTTCAATGTAATCAAGTTATACCAGTTCATTTTTAGTAAAATGATGTAACATATTGCATAGGTTATATTTATACAAAACTTGCACTGAGTGCATACGGTACAAAAATATTTACAAGATGGCCTTCATAATATAATCTGAACGTTACAGTTAACAAGGAAAAATATTTAATTACTAGTATAATACTTGTATTTCATAAGGGAGATTTAATATATACTGTTTACCGTTATGCAAGTGCAAAATCTTCGATGAAATTAGAACATATTAATGTTACAAAATCTTAAAATCGCAGTATTTCATGAAACTGTTACTGACGTAAACTAAACTAGAAGTGTTCAACGTGTATTAAATATAATACTTTAAGTATTGTGAGGGACCAGAGTGGCTCAGAGGTAGAGTACTTACCTTTAGTGCGTGAGGTATCTGGTTCGATCCCCGCCCAAGTAAATTTGTGGTGGACAACATCATGAGTCTTCTCGGTGTACTCCCGTTTTCTCCTACACTTTCATTTCACCAATTCTTCCACCATGATTCGCTTGCCTTAATCATCCGTCTCTCTTAGCCTTAAGGGTATAATAGTGGGACGTTAAACTGAAATATTTCATTTTAGGTACGGTACTGTGAATAAAGCACTGTGATAATCTTTTCTCCTCTCGGAATGAATTTGACTTCAGAAGAAATCTCATAGACAATAGAATAATTTATCAATCTCATAGAGAATATAATTTATCATTCTCATAGACAATACAATTTATTAATCTCATAGACAATAGAATTTATCAATCTCATAGACAATAGAATTTATCAATCTCACAGACAATAGAATTTATCAATCTCATAGACAATATAATTTATCAATCTCATAGTCAATACAATTTATCAGTCTCATAGACAATATAATTTTTCATTTTCATAGACAATACAATTTATCAATTTCACAGACAATACAATTTATATTGTGTTAATCTGTGAATACATTTTGCATTCATAAATCTGTAAATACTTCTTTACTATAATCTGCTCAGATCGGTGACGTGGTAGTGTGGTCTAACTCTCTTGGAGGCGAGATAGTGAGTGAAAAATTGTCTATACTGTGAGAGTTAATGTTGAATGGTGCTCTGTGTATCAAATTCAAGCCCCTGTCATTGTTCAGAACCAATGTCAACAGTGGGTTTCATCCTTGATAGCCTCGGCATTGAATATGAAAACAAAATTCAGACCATTAAAAAATTACGATAATCTATTCCAAATCTCACTATGATCTCCTAGCTATCTGGAAAGTAAAAGAATAATTGATTTTGTTTTTAATAACTGTTACCAATTCACACACCACAAAGTTGTTATGTGAAATAAATTGAAGTAACTAACCACTGGCATGACAGTTCTTATGGGTCTGAGCCGGCGTATCAGGAGTTTTCTAGACCTAGTGGCCTTCCCGTCTTTTATTCATGTGACTCCCAAGTTTTCCTCACGACGTTGGATGGACATCGAAAATTGGACCGCCCCAGCCGGGAATCGAACCCGGGACCATGCAGACATGAGTCCAACGCTCTAACAAGTAGACTAGTGTCTCCATTGCTATGCGAAATGCTTCATGCTGACAATCTCCTGAGTAGTAGATAACCCTAATACTATCCTCCTAAAAAGTATATAAATGAGAAAATCAATAATCTTAATTATATAAAAGAACGTAGCTATATGTGTCTGTCGTCAATTTTTCGCATGAAAAGAAGTCGCCTAGAGCCTAAATTTTATATTCAGGTAGATCTGCATCAGATCTAATTAGGTACGAAGCCATTTATCGAATTTCGACTCAAGGATGAATTGGGGTTGGGATCACATGTTCTGCAATTCCAAAAAGTATAGAGCAATCCAGGTTAGACAACCAACACTGCTCTGCTGTGTTGCTGGCTGTATACTGTCGAAAGATGTCATTTCAAGCTCGAAATATGGCGTGTATTTGATCAGCCGTCATGGCCTGCCGATAAATAGGAACCGTCATGGTACCATCGAACTACCAGGCCCATGGATGACTACATGAAGGTTTCCCAAATTATAATGGACCTGCCAAAGACCTGTCGTCATTTTACTGTGCACGTCTCGAACACCTGTTTCTCTAGAAGGTGACGAATTCTGACCCGACCATCATCGATGTGATTCATTGGACCATGCATTGCTCTGCGGTCCAATGATGATGGGCACGTACCCAATCCAGTCGTTAAGCCATGATGTTAATATTGGTGCACGTGAGGGGAGTTCGGCTGCAGAGGCCCATATTTAACGGTGTACGGTAAACTACGTGCTGTCACACTTTTGCTGTGTGTAATTGTGTTTTACGCATGTCTAGTATTTTATTTTTACTAAACATCTTATTTCATTTAAGGAACTTTCACAAAACTTCCAATTACATAAGTTGACTGAATAAAACTTCGAGTTATAAAGGTTAATATAGTCACTTTTCATGAGAAACGTGGAACCTCGATATGTCGAACTTTTATTGTGGCCACCTTGATAACTCAAACCTTGATTACCCGAAAAACTCGATAACTCGAATTTTTAAGCTATTCCTTCAGCTTCGGGTTATCGAGGTCCCACTGTATTATCATTTAACGAGAAAAGAGTGTCAAAAGATGAAACATATTCTAATCGATATATCTCACTGAGTTGAAGAAAACAATAGCCATATAGTTTTCGAGAAAATCCAGAAATAAACTCGAACGTGTTACGATACTTTCGTCTTAGAACAAACATAAGTTAGAGTTACATAGGTTGAACTTCGAGTTATAAAGGAATGCTTTAAGGCGAATGGATATTTGAAAACAGAAAATACTTATGTCTTTTGATATCGAGTACAAAGTGATCTTAGTGTTGTATCACAGCGAGAAGTTAGTATTTTGCATCCTGAGTATTATACTAACCTGCGGATCTTAACAGCACTGTGGGTAGTCTATCATGCAAGGATAGTATCTATATTTTCATTTGGATGCAAGGAGAACGACTTTTGATTGTCCATATCTTGAGATCAACTGCATAAGTCATCATCAACGAACTCAATTCCTAACATTTGACCCTGAACACCCTGGGCAATATAAATATATAAAGGAGATTTTGTGTCTCTCGGACGGACACACGGGAAGACAGGATAAATATATAAAGGAAATTTTGTGTCTCTCGGACGGACACACGGGAAGACAGGATAAATATATAAAGGAAATTTTGTGTCTCTCGGACAGACACACAGGAAGACATGATAAATATATAAAGGAAATTTTGTGTCTCTCGGACGGACATATGGGAAGACAGGATAAATATATAAAGGAAATTTTGTGTCTCTCGGACGGACACACGGGAAGACAGTACAAGTATATAAAGGAAATTTTGTGTTTCTCCGACGGGCACACTAGGAGACACGATAAATATATAAAGGAAATTTTGTGCATCTCGGACGGACACATGGGGAGACAGGGTAAATATATAAAGGAGATTTTGTGTCTCTCGGACAGACACATGAGGAGACAGGATAAATATATAAAGGAGAATTAAACTCCTTAAAACGTAATACAATCTTCAGAAATACCTAAGGCTTTCTTATTGTGAAAGGACTAAGATTGCAACTCTGAATCCCGCCCTACAGTGTTGCTGTGTTCTGCTTGGATTTTGAGCAACAGGTGTGAATATGTAGAGTTTTAACCTTTAGTTTACCATTGACAGTACACTGTCAAAAGTGTACATCCGTTCGTCCCGCTGCCACTGTACTGACAGAGGCGAAAGGTCTACTTTTACCAGCGACACACCGGTTGAGAACCAACCTTTTTGGTTTCTTTCAGTATGGACTATCTCTTCATACAATAAGGCACATCATTTTAAAAAATAAGTGTGCTGTTCCTACTTTTTTCTAGCTTTTAACAGCAATAAAAATTTAGGTTTGTGATTTTTAAAAAGAATGGCTTTTAAATTTTAAAAACTCTACGTTTCACAGGATTTTATAAATGTTTCGCAGGGAATGTCATGGTGATTCAACGTATAGTACAGTCCGCATTGGAAGAAGGCGAAGAAAACTCTTCTTTTTTTTTTACCACAGCTAGGAGTGCGGGGGGGAAGAGTGAAATTGAGAAATCGTGTTTTCCTCCCTGTGTAGACTAAACATATCTCGACGGAAATAATTTATGAGCCACGAGCAGGAAGCTATGTTATCTCCAATTCGTTTTAACAAGTGGGCTATATACACAATTTGCCCTCTAACCCCCCACCCCTCACACCCACGAGCTCAAACTGCGCTGTTTGTTCCTCGTGTACAAATCCATGTGGTTCATTTTCCGGTGTGTGTGTGTGGATGGAATTCTTTTACGCAGAAGAGAGTAGAATCAAGAGTAGTAGGTTCGCTTACATTTCGAGATGGCAGCAACAAGCCTTTCCAAAGAAGAAATTCAAGAAGCCCTCTGGGAGGAGACCGACACAGAAGATGTAGATGATTTGGACGTTAGTGACAATGACGAACCAGACATCGAACCCGAGACATTGAGTGAAGACGATTCCGACAGCGACGACGAAACACGTCCAGACTACAGGCAGTGGATTCGACGGGACAGATCTAAACCTTCCCCTACACCTTTCCCTTTCACTTTGCAAGCTGGACCAAAGACCGACAGACTGACTGCATCCTCAAACCCCATTGACGCTTTTTGTCTATTTTGTGATGGTGATTTCTTCAACATGTTGTTGACAGAATCGAATAGGTATTATCAACAACATGTTGCAAGACACAAGCCATCCAAAATAGAGCCACCCATTACGCTGGAGGAACTGTATCGTTTTTTTGCTATCCACCTTAGTATGGGACACAACAGACGAGACAGGTACTCAGACTATTGGAATCGGTCCGGCATCATGTTCTCTCCTTGGTACGGCGAAAATCTTTCCAGAAATCGTTTCTTTCACATTTTACGCTTTCTTCACTTCTCTGACAATAGCAGACCACCTAACGTGAACGACCAGTCCTATGACCGCTTCTGGAAACTGAGGGACGTTTTCGAATATCTACGTGACAAATATGATAAACTGTACCAACCGACAGAAAACTTATCGCTTGACGAAGCCATGATTCTGTACAAAGGTAAAGTGATTTTCAAGCAATATATCCCGAAGAAACGCAAACGATTTGGGGTGAAACTCTACATGCTTTGTGATTCTAAGGGGTATGTTGTCGATCAGATCGTTTACCTTGGCAAAGATAAGACCAGACAGACAACAGAAATGACTTCAACACACGCATTGGTCATTGAACTGACACAGAAAGTTCAAGGAGTTGGCCATAAAATTTTTATGGACAACTTCTTTTCCTCTCCTGATCTTTTTGACGATCTTGCAACAAAGCGTACGCAATGTTGCGGGACCGTCAACAAGAACAGACGTTCGATGCCTGACGACTTCAAAGACCGCTTTTTCAAAACAACACGAGGGGACATACATGTACGGACCAGGGATGACTTATGTGCGGTTTGTTGGAGAGATAAACGAGACGTTTTTCTTCTGACAAACTTTCACAACTTTCCTGTCGACGGTAACTTCCTTGACGAACATAAAAACGCGATCAAGCCGCACATTGTTCTGGAATACAATAAACACATGGGTTACGTTGACAATGCTGACAAGATGACGAACACGTATAACGTGCGAAGACGGACAATGAAATGGACAAAGAAGGTTTTCTTCTACCTTCTTGACCAAACTATTTTAAACTCTTTCATTCTGTTACGTTTCTTTCGACCTTCCCCTGCCTTACGAGACTATAGACTACAACTGATTTACGAACTGGTGGCTCTGGGGACACCACCAGTTCCAGGACCGTCGCACATAATAAGTCGACCTCCACCTCTAAAAATACAAAGGTTGGAAGCTGCCAATTCTAAACATTGGCCCAAGAAAGTTCACGAATGCAAGGACTGTGTGGTGTGCTCCAATAGTAAAAAAAGGAAGAGATCAAATTATGTGTGCTCGGAGTGTAAGGTTCACCTGTGCGTTGATCCATGCTTCGGGGTGTACCACACGCGACAGTGACCCACGTGACCCTAAGGGACCTGAGTGCATTGTACACAAGCTGTGACCAGGCTGTTGGTAAGTACAAGTACTAACTTTCATTTATATTGCATAATTTTACTTCTTTGTCAATGTCTATAATAAAAAAAAGGCATTGGATTGTTACTGGAGATATGTGCAATGTTTCAGAAGAAATATTTATAGTGAAAATACTATTTGATTTTAAGACCTAAACCAAAAAGATTTCGCATTCGGAAGGATGTACGTACATTTTCAATACAATTCTTTACAAACAATATTGAAAAGAAGGGGGTTGGGGGTGTTTTCACCCCCAAATTTAGCATTTTTTTTAGATTTTTTTATCTTTGGCGCCCCGTGGCGCCCCCTGAGTTTCTACCAAGTATGTCAAAGGACTCAAACATTATACCAGGGACCTTCCTTAAGAATACAAAAGTGATTTCATAACTTAGTCGCATTTCGTAACGTCAGAAAAAAATGTTTTCTGGTACACTGCAATGACATAAATTTTACACATTTTTTTCGCATTTGCAAGGTGTCAGAAAATAATTTATAGAAACATTACTATTTCATTCTAAGACCTCAACCAAAAAGATTTCGCATTCGGAAGGATGTACGTACATTTTCAATGCAATTCTTTACAAACAAAATTGAAAAGAAGGGGGTTGGGGGTGTTTTCACCCCCAAATTTAGCATTTTTTTAAGATTTTTTTATCTTTGGCGCCCCGTGGCGCCCCCTGAGTTTCTACCAAGTATGTCAAAGGACTCAAACATTATACCAGGGACCTTCCTTAAGAATACAAAAGTGATTTCATAACTTAGTCGCATTTCGTAACGTCAGAAAAAAATGTTTTCTGGTACACTGCAATGACATAAATTTTACACATTTTTTTCGCATTTGCAAGGTGTCAGAAAATAATTTATAGAAACATTACTATTTCATTCTAAGACCTCAACCAAAAAGATTTCGCATTCGGAAGGATGTACGTACATTTTCAATGCAATTCTTTACAAACAAAATTGAAAAGAAGGGGGTTGGGGGTGTTTTCACCCCCAAATTTAGCATTTTTTTTAGATTTTTTTATCTTTGGCGCCCCGTGGCGCCCCCTGAGTTTCTACCAAGTATGTCAAAGGACTCAAACATTATACCAGGGACCTTCCTTAAGAATACAAAAGTGATTTCATAACTTAGTCGCATTTCGTAACGTCAGAAAAAAATGTTTTCTGGTACACTGCAATGACATAAATTTTACACATTTTTTTCGCATTTGCAAGGTGTCAGAAAATAATTTATAGAAACATTACT
>NW_027657620.1:0-23447 GCF_964235325.1 Thermobia domestica | reverse complement strand
GTAAGAACATGTACCATTCAGAACTACATACAGCGCACTCGGTATATGGTGCATTTTCTTTATTTCTTGATGAAAAAACAATAATTTTATAGTATTAAGGGTTGAAGTTTTGGATCACCCTGTATATTTTTTCTACACAACTACCAAATATACTACCTAAGTGTTGCACACATGATAAAGGGGAAAGAAAATCTATAGATTACAACAAAAAATGTAAAAAATGAAGTTAGTACCTGTTGTTATACTTGAAGCAATTTAACCCTTGCAGGATTGATGAGACCACGTGACACTCATCTTAAGTCGAAAAAGTATGTCTTCAAACACTATTTTCTTCAATTTTCTTCAAAACTGTACTATTTGGTATAAATATGTTGTTAGGTAACATCTCAACAATATAACATATGTCATTTTTATATATATTATATTGTTGTGCATTGAACCTAACAACTATATACTAAAGGCTATATCTCCGAAACTTCTGCACATATTTTAACGAAATAAAGCTCAAATTGAAGAGCATTGCCCCCTTTATGATGTGAGTGCAAGCAGAGTCCTCTACCGTAGAAGGGAAGTTACCTTGTATATATATTATTTGGTACTTTCTAACTGTTTTTTGCAGAATATAACAAATTATTTCTCATAATATGTCTCATTGCCTCATAACAATATGGCTGACGAATGAGAACCGAGGGGTAAGAACATGTACCATTCAGAACTACATACAGCGCACTCGGTATATGGTGAATTTTCTTTATTTCTTGATGAAAAAACAATAATTTTATACTATTAAGGGTTGAAGTTTTGGATCACCCTGTATATTTTTTCAACACAACTACCAAATATACTACCTAAGTGTTGCACACATGATAAAGGGGAAAGAAAATCTATAGATTACAACAAAAAATGTAAAAAATGAAGTTAGTACCTGTTGTTATACTTGAAGCAATTTAACCCTTGCAGGATTGATGAGACCACGTGACACTCATCTTAAGTCGAAAAAGTATGTCTTCAAACACTATTTTCTTCAATTTTCTTCAAAACTGTCTTATTTGGTATAAATATGTTGTTAGGTAACATCTCAACAATATAACATATGTCATTTTTATATATATTATGTTGTTGTGCATTGCACCTAACTACTATATACTAAAGGCTATATCTCCGAAACTTCTGCAAATATTTTAACGAATTAAAGCTCAAATTGAAGAGCATTGCCCCCTTTATGATGTGAGTGCAAGCAGAGTCCTCTACCGTAGAAGGGAAGTTACCTTGTATATATCATATTTGGGGCTTTCTAACTGTTTTTTTTTTTCAGAATATAACAGATTTTATCCCATAATATGTCTCATTGCCTCATAACAATATGGCTGACGAATGACAACCGAGGGGTAAGAACATGTACCATTCAGAACTACATACAGCGCACTCGGTATATGGTGCATTTTCTTTATTTCTTGATGAAAAAACAATAATTTTATAGTATTAAGGGTTGAAATTTTGCATCACCCTGTATATTTTTTCAACACAACTACCAAATATACTACCTAAGTGTTGCACACATGACGAAGGGGAAAGAAAATCTATAGATTACAACAAAAAATGTAAAAAATGAAGTTAGTACCTGTTGTTATACTTGAAGCAATTTAACCCTTGCAGGATTGATGAGACCACGTGACACTCATCTTAAGTCGAAAAAGTATGTCTTCAAACACTATTTTCTTCAATTTTCTTCAAAACTGTACTATTTGGTATAAATATGTTGTTAGGTAACATCTCAACAATATAACATATGTCATTTTTATATATATTATATTGTTGTGCATTGCACCTAACAACTATATACTAAAAGCTATATCTCCGAAACTTCTGCACATATTTTAACGAAATAAAGCTCAAATTGAAGAGCATTGCCCCTTTATGATGTGAGTGCAAGCAGAGTCCTCTACCGTAGAAGGGAAGTTACCTTGTATAAATCATATTTGGTACTTTCTAACTGTTTTTTGCAGAATATAACAGATTTTATACCATAATATGTCTCATTGCCTCATAACAATATGGCTGACGAATGAGAACCGAGGGGTAAGAACATGTACCATTCAGAACTACATACAGCGCACTCGGTATATGGTGCATTTTCTTTATTTCTTGATGAAAAAACAATAATTTTATAGTATTAAGGGTTGAAGTTCTGCATCACCCTGTATATTTTTTCAACACAACTACCAAATATACTACCTAAGTGTTGCACACATGACGAAGGGGAAAGAAAATCTATAGATTACAACAAAAAATGTAAAAAATGAAGTTAGTACCTGTTGTTATACTTGAAGCAATTTAACCCTTGCAGGATTGATGAGACCACGTGACACTCATCTTAAGTCGAAAAAGTATGTCTTCAAACACTATTTTCTTCAATTTTCTTCAAAACTGTACTATTTGGTATAAATATGTTGTTAGGTAACATCTCAACAATATAACATATGTCATTTTTATATATATTATACTAGCAGCGTTCACCCCGCTTCGCTGCGGTCACCCCGGAACGCAATAAACTTTGTTACTTAGATAATTTTTACTTTTTCGCTTTCAAATTGCAGTAAATGTTAACATTATAGCGCCTGTCATTTATGTTAACCCGCCGAGTGACACGGTCATGCGGGTTGCATATAAATACGTTTATTTTTATACCTATGATGAACTAACAAAGGATTTGTACGTTATGGACACTTGAATGGTCAATTATCTCAAGACACTGGTAATTAAAAATTAAAGTGATATGATAAAAACCATCTAGGGTCCAAATCCTAATAACCCCCCAAAAATAAAAGAAATTGGTTCAGCCGTATTAGCGTGATGAGGGAACAAAGGATTTGTACGTTCTCTTTTATAATATAGATTGTTGTGCATTGCACCTAACAACTATATACTAAAGGCTATATCTCCGAAACTTCTGCACATATTTTAACGAAATAAAGCTCAAATTGAAGAGCATTGCCCCCTTTATGATGTGAGTGCAAGCAGAGTCCTCTACCGTAGAAGGGAAGATACCTTGTATATATCATATTTGGGGCTTTCTAACTGTTTTTTTTTTCAGAATATAACAGATTTTATCCCATAATATGTCTCATTGCCTCATAACAATATGGCTGACGAATGAGAACCGAGGGGTAAGAACATGTACCATTCAGAACTACATACAGCGCGCTCGGTATATGGTGCATTTTCTTTATTTCTTGATGAAAAAACAATAATTTTATAGTATTAAGGGTTGAAGTTTTGGATCACCCTGTATATTTTTTCTACACAACTACCAAATATACTACCTAAGTGTTGCACACATGATAAAGGGGAAAGAAAATCTATAGATTACAACAAAAAATGTAAAAAATGAAGTTAGTACCTGTTGTTATACTTGAAGCAATTTAACCCTTGCAGGATTGATGAGACCACGTGACACTCATCTTAAGTCGAAAAAGTATGTCTTCAAACACTATTTTCTTCAATTTTCTTCAAAACTGTACTATTTGGTATAAATATGTTGTTAGGTAACATCTCAACAATATAACATATGTCATTTTTATATATATTATATTGTTGTGCATTGCACCTAACAACTATATACTAAAGGCTATATCTCCGAAACTTCTGCACATATTTTAACGAAATAAAGCTCAAATTGAAGAGCATTGCCCCCTTTATGATGTGAGTGCAAGCAGAGTACTCTACCGTAGAAGGGAAGTTACCTTGTATATATCATATTTGGTACTTTCTAACTGTTTTTTTTGCAGAATATAACAGATTTTATACCATAATATGTCTCATTGCCTCATAACAATATGGCTGACGAGTGACAACCGAGGGGTAAGAACATGTACCATTCAGAACTACATACAGCGCACTCGGTATATGGTGCATTTTCTTTATTTCTTGATGAAAAAACAATAATTTTATACTATTAAGGGTTGATGTTTTGCATCACCCTGTATATTTTTTCTACACAACTACCAAATATACTACCTAAGTGTTGCACACATGATGAAGGGGAAAGAAAATCTATAGGTTACAACAAAAAATGTAAAAAATGAAGTTAGTACCTGTTGTTATACTTGAAGCAATTTAACCCTTGCAGGATTGATGAGACCACGTGACACTCATCTTAAGTCGAAAAAGTATGTCTTCAAACACTATTTTCTTCAATTTTCTTCAAAACTGTACTATTTGGTATAAATATGTTGTTAGGTAACATCTCAACAATATAACATATGTCATTTTTATATATATTATATTGTTGGGCATTGCACCTAACAACTATATACTAAAGGCTATATCTCCGAAACTTCTGCACATATTTTAACGAAATAAAGCTCAAATTGAAGAGCATTGCCCCCTTTATGATGTGAGTGCAAGCAGAGTCCTCTACCGTAGAAGGGAAGTTACCTTGTATATATATTATTTGGTACTTTCTAACTGTTTTTTGCAGAATATAACAAATTATTTCCCATAATATGTCTCATTGCCTCATAACAATATGGCTGACGAATGAGAACCGAGGGGTAAGAACATGTACCATTCAGAACTACATACAGCGCACTCGGTATATGGTGAATTTTCTTTATTTCTTGATGAAAAAACAATAATTTTATACTATTAAGGGTTGAAGTTTTGGATCACCCTGTATATTTTTTCAACACAACTACCAAATATACTACCTAAGTGTTGCACACATGATAAAGGGGAAAGAAAATCTATAGATTACAACAAAAAATGTAAAAAATGAAGTTAGTACCTGTTGTTATACTTGAAGCAATTTAACCCTTGCAGGATTGATGAGACCACGTGACACTCATCTTAAGTCGAAAAAGTATGTCTTCAAACACTATTTTCTTCAATTTTCTTCAAAACTGTCTTATTTGGTATAAATATGTTGTTAGGTAACATCTCAACAATATAACATATGTCATTTTTATATATATTATGTTGTTGGGCATTGCACCTAACTACTATATACTAAAGGCTATATCTCCGAAACTTCTGCAAATATTTTAACGAATTAAAGCTCAAATTGAAGAGCATTGCCCCCTTTATGATGTGAGTGCAAGCAGAGTCCTCTACCGTAGAAGGGAAGTTACCTTGTATATATCATATTTGGGGCTTTCTAACTGTTTTTTTTTTCAGAATATAACAGATTTTATCCCATAATATGTCTCATTGCCTCATAACAATATGGCTGACGAATGAGAACCGAGGTCTAAGAACATGTACCATTCAGAACTACATACAGCGCACTCGGTATATGGTGCATTTTCTTTATTTCTTGATGAAAAAACAATAATTTTATAGTATTAAGGGTTGAAATTTTGCATCACCCTGTATATTTTTTCAACACAACTACCAAATATACTACCTAAGTGTTGCACACATGACGAAGGGGAAAGAAAATCTATAGATTACAACAAAAAATGTAAAAAATGAAGTTAGTACCTGTTGTTATACTTGAAGCAATTTAACCCTTGCAGGATTGATGAGACCACGTGACACTCATCTTAAGTCGAAAAAGTATGTCTTCAAACACTATTTTCTTCAATTTTCTTCAAAACTGTACTATTTGGTATAAATATGTTGTTAGGTAACATCTCAACAATATAACATATGTCATTTTTATATATATTATATTGTTGTGCATTGCACCTAACAACTATATACTAAAAGCTATATCTCCGAAACTTCTGCACATATTTTAACGAAATAAAGCTCAAATTGAAGAGCATTGCCCCCTTTATGATGTGAGTGCAAGCAGAGTCCTCTACCGTAGAAGGGAAGTTACCTTGTATAAATCATATTTGGTACTTTCTAACTGTTTTTTGCAGAATATAACAGATTTTATACCATAATATGTCTCATTGCCTCATAACAATATGGCTGACGAATGAGAACCGAGGGGTAAGAACATGTACCATTCAGAACTACATACAGCGCACTCGGTATATGGTGCATTTTCTTTATTTCTTGATGAAAAAACAATAATTTTATAGTATTAAGGGTTGAAGTTCTGCATCACCCTGTATATTTTTTCAACACAACTACCAAATATACTACCTAAGTGTTGCACACATGACGAAGGGGAAAGAAAATCTATAGATTACAACAAAAAATGTAAAAAATGAAGTTAGTACCTGTTGTTATACTTGAAGCAATTTAACCCTTGCAGGATTGATGAGACCACGTGACACTCATCTTAAGTCGAAAAAGTATGTCTTCAAACACTATTTTCTTCAATTTTCTTCAAAACTGTACTATTTGGTATAAATATGTTGTTAGGTAACATCTCAACAATATAACATATGTCATTTTTATATATATTATACTAGCAGCGTTCACCCCGCTTCGCTGCGGTCACCCCGGAACGCAATAAACTTTGTTACTTAGATAATTTTTACTTTTTCGCTTTCAAATTGCAGTAAATGTTAACATTATAGCGCCTGTCATTTATGTTAACCCGCCGAGTGACACGGTCATGCGGGTTGCATATAAATACGTTTATTTTTATACCTATGATGAACTAACAAAGGATTTGTACGTTATGGACACTTGAATGGTCAATTATCTCAAGACACTGGTAATTAAAAATTAAAGTGATATGATAAAAACCATCTAGGGTCCAAATCCTAATAACCCCCCAAAAATAAAAGAAATTGGTTCAGCCGTATTAGCGTGATGAGGGAACAAAGGATTTGTACGTTCTCTTTTATAATATAGATTGTTGTGCATTGCACCTAACAACTATATACTAAAGGCTATATCTCCGAAACTTCTGCACATATTTTAACGAAATAAAGCTCAAATTGAAGAGCATTGCCCCCTTTATGATGTGAGTGCAAGCAGAGTCCTCTACCGTAGAAGGGAAGATACCTTGTATATATCATATTTGGGGCTTTCTAACTGTTTTTTTTTTCAGAATATAACAGATTTTATCCCATAATATGTCTCATTGCCTCATAACAATATGGCTGACGAATGAGAACCGAGGGGTAAGAACATGTACCATTCAGAACTACATACAGCGCACTCGGTATATGGTGCATTTTCTTTATTTCTTGATGAAAAAACAATAATTTTATAGTATTAAGGGTTGAAGTTTTGGATCACCCTGTATATTTTTTCTACACAACTACCAAATATACTACCTAAGTGTTGCACACATGATAAAGGGGAAAGAAAATCTATAGATTACAACAAAAAATGTAAAAAATGAAGTTAGTACCTGTTGTTATACTTGAAGCAATTTAACCCTTGCAGGATTGATGAGACCACGTGACACTCATCTTAAGTCGAAAAAGTATGTCTTCAAACACTATTTTCTTCAATTTTCTTCAAAACTGTACTATTTGGTATAAATATGTTGTTAGGTAACATCTCAACAATATAACATATGTCATTTTTATATATATTATATTGTTGTGCATTGAACCTAACAACTATATACTAAAGGCTATATCTTCGAAACTTCTGCACATATTTTAACGAAATAAAGCTCAAATTGAAGAGCATTGCCCCATTTATGATGTGAGTGCAAGCAGAGTCCTCTACCGTAGAAGGGAAGTTACCTTGTATATATCATATTTGGTACTTTCTAACTGTTTTTTTGCAGAATATAACAGATTTTATACCATAATATGTCTCATTGCCTCATAACAATATGGCTGACGAATGACAACCGAGGGGTAAGAACATGTACCATTCAGAACTACATACAGCGCACTCGGTATATGGTGCATTTTCTTTATTTCTTGATGAAAAAACAATAATTTTATACTATTAAGGGTTGATGTTTTGCATCACCCTGTATATTTTTTCTACACAACTACCAAATATACTACCTAAGTGTTGCACACATGATGAAGGGGAAAGAAAATCTATAGGTTACAACAAAAAATGTAAAAAATGAAGTTAGTACCTGTCGTTATACTTGAAGCAATTTAACCCTTGCAGGATTGATGAGACCACGTGACACTCATCTTAAGTCGAAAAAGTATGTCTTCAAACACTATTTTCTTCAATTTTCTTCAAAACTGTACTATTTGGTATAAATATGTTGTTAGGTAACATCTCAACAATATAACATATGTCATTTTTATATATATTATATTGTTGTGCATTGCACCTAACAACTATATACTAAAGGCTATATCTCCGAAACTTCTGCACATATTTTAACGAAATAAAGCTCAAATTGAAGAGCATTGCCCCATTTATGATGTGAGTGCAAGCAGAGTCCTCTACCGTAGAAGGGAAGTTACCTTGTATATATCATATTTGGTACTTTCTAACTGTTTTTTTGCAGAATATAACAGATTTTATACCATAATATGTCTCATTGCCTCATAACAATATAGCTGACGAATGACAACCGAGGGGTAAGAACATGTACCATTCAGAACTACATACAGCGCACTCGGTATATGGTGCATTTTCTTTATTTCTTGATGAAAAAACAATAATTTTATACTATTAAGGGTTGATGTTTTGCATCACCCTGTATATTTTTTCTACACAACTACCAAATATACTACCTAAGTGTTGCACACATAATGAAGGGGAAAGAAAATCTATAGGTTACAACAAAAAATGTAAAAAATGAAGTTAGTACCTGTTGTTATACTTGAAGCAATTTAACCCTTGCAGGATTGATGAGACCACGTGACACTCATCTTAAGTCGAAAAAGTATGTCTTCAAACACTATTTTCTTCAATTTTCTTCAAAACTGTACTATTTGGTATAAATATGTTGTTAGGTAACATCTCAACAATATAACATATGTCATTTTTATATATATTATATTGTTGGGCATTGCACCTAACAACTATATACTAAAGGCTATATCTCCGAAACTTCTGCACATATTTTAACGAAATAAAGCTCAAATTGAAGAGCATTGCCCCCTTTATGATGTGAGTGCAAGCAGAGTCCTCTACCGTAGAAGGGAAGTTACCTTGTATATATATTATTTGGTACTTTCTAACTGTTTTTTGCAGAATATAACAAATTATTTCCCATAATATGTCTCATTGCCTCATAACAATATGGCTGACGAATGAGAACCGAGGGGTAAGAACATGTACCATTCAGAACTACATACAGCGCACTCGGTATATGGTGCATTTTCTTTATTTCTTGATGAAAAAACAATAATTTTATACTATTAAGGGTTGAAGTTTTGGATCACCCTGTATATTTTTTCAACACAACTACCAAATATACTACCTAAGTGTTGCACACATGATAAAGGGGAAAGAAAATCTATAGATTACAACAAAAAATGTAAAAAATGAAGTTAGTACCTGTTGTTATACTTGAAGCAATTTAACCCTTGCAGGATTGATGAGACCACGTGACACTCATCTTAAGTCGAAAAAGTATGTCTTCAAACACTATTTTCTTCAATTTTCTTCAAAACTGTCTTATTTGGTATAAATATGTTGTTAGGTAACATCTCAACAATATAACATATGTCATTTTTATATATATTATGTTGTTGGGCATTGCACATAACTACTATATACTAAAGGCTATATCTCCGAAACTTCTGCAAATATTTTAACGAATTAAAGCTCAAATTGAAGAGCATTGCCCCCTTTATGATGTGAGTGCAAGCAGAGTCCTCTACCGTAGAAGGGAAGTTACCTTGTATATATCATATTTGGGGCTTTCTAACTGTTTTTTTTTTTCAGAATATAAAAGATTTTATCCCATAATATGTCTCATTGCCTCATAACAATATGGCTGACGAATGACAACCGAGGGGTAAGAACATGTACCATTCAGAACTACATACAGCGCACTCGGTATATGGTGCATTTTCTTTATTTCTTGATGAAAAAACAATAATTTTATAGTATTAAGGGTTGAAATTTTGCATCACCCTGTATATTTTTTCAACACAACTACCAAATATACTACCTAAGTGTTGCACACATGACGAAGGGGAAAGAAAATCTATAGATTACAACAAAAAATGTAAAAAATGAAGTTAGTACCTGTTGTTATACTTGAAGCAATTTAACCCTTGCAGGATTGATGAGACCACGTGACACTCATCTTAAGTCGAAAAAGTATGTCTTCAAACACTATTTTCTTCAATTTTCTTCAAAACTGTACTATTTGGTATAAATATGTTGTTAGGTAACATCTCAACAATATAACATATGTCATTTTTATATATATTATATTGTTGTGCATTGCACCTAACAACTATATACTAAAGGCTATATCTCCGAAACTTCTGCACATATTTTAACGAAATAAAGCTCAAATTGAAGAGCATTGCCCCTTTATGATGTGAGTGCAAGCAGAGTCCTCTACCGTAGAAGGGAAGTTACCTTGTATATATCATATTTGGTACTTTCTAACTGTTTTTTGCAGAATATAACAGATTTTATACCATAATATGTCTCATTGCCTCATAACAATATGGCTGACGAATGAGAACCGAGGGGTAAGAACATGTACCATTCAGAACTACATACAGCGCACTCGGTATATGGTGCATTTTCTTTATTTCTTGATGAAAAAACAATAATTTTATAGTATTAAGGGTTGAAATTTTGCATCACCCTGTATATTTTTTCAACACAACTACCAAATATACTACCTAAGTGTTGCACACATGACGAAGGGGAAAGAAAATCTATAGATTACAACAAAAAATGTAAAAAATGAAGTTAGTACCTGTTGTTATACTTGAAGCAATTTAACCCTTGCAGGATTGATGAGACCACGTGACACTCATCTTAAGTCGAAAAAGTATGTCTTCAAACACTATTTTCTTCAATTTTCTTCAAAACTGTACTATTTGGTATAAATATGTTGTTAGGTAACATCTCAACAATATAACATATGTCATTTTTATATATATTATATTGTTGTGCATTGCACCTAACAACTATATACTAAAGGCTATATCTCCGAAACTTCTGCACATATTTTAACGAAATAAAGCTCAAATTGAAGAGCATTGCCCCCTTTATGATGTGAGTGCAAGCAGAGTCCTCTACCGTAGAAGGGAAGTTACCTTGTATATATATTATTTGGTACTTTCTAACTGTTTTTTGCAGAATATAACAAATTATTTCCCATAATATGTCTCATTGCCTCATAACAATATGGCTGACGAATGAGAACCGAGGGGTAAGAACATGTACCATTCAGAACTACATACAGCGCACTCGGTATATGGTGCATTTTCTTTATTTCTTGATGAAAAAAACAATAATTTTATACTATTAAGGGTTGAAGTTTTGGATCACCCTGTATATTTTTTCAACACAACTACCAAATATACTACCTAAGTGTTGCACACGTGATAAAGGGGAAAGAAAATCTATAGATTACAACAAAAAATGTAAAAAATGAAGTTAGTACCTGTTGTTATACTTGAAGCAATTTAACCCTTGCAGGATTGATGAGACCACGTGACACTCATCTTAAGTCGAAAAAGTATGTCTTCAAACACTATTTTCTTCAATTTTCTTCAAAACTGTCTTATTTGGTATAAATATGTTGTTAGGTAACATCTCAACAATATAACATATGTCATTTTTATATATATTATGTTGTTGGGCATTGCACCTAACTACTATATACTAAAGGCTATATCTCCGAAACTTCTGCAAATATTTTAACGAATTAAAGCTCAAATTGAAGAGCATTGCCCCCTTTATGATGTGAGTGCAAGCAGAGTCCTCTACCGTAGAAGGGAAGTTACCTTGTATATATCATATTTGGTACTTTCTAACTGTTTTTTGCAGAATATAACAGATTTTATACCATAATATGTCTCATTGCCTCATAACAATATGGCTGACGAATGAGAACCGAGGGGTAAGAACATGTACCATTCAGAACTACATACAGCGCACTCGGTATATGGTGCATTTTCTTTATTTCTTGATGAAAAAACAATAATTTTATAGTATTAAGGGTTGAAATTTTGCATCACCCTGTATATTTTTTCAACACAACTACCAAATATACTACCTAAGTGTTGCACACATGACGAAGGGGAAAGAAAATCTATAGATTACAACAAAAAATGTAAAAAATGAAGTTAGTACCTGTTGTTATACTTGAAGCAATTTAACCCTTGCAGGATTGATGAGACCACGTGACACTCATCTTAAGTCGAAAAAGTATGTCTTCAAACACTATTTTCTTCAATTTTCTTCAAAACTGTACTATTTGGTATAAATATGTTGTTAGGTAACATCTCAACAATATAACATATGTCATTTTTATATATATTATATTGTTGTGCATTGCACCTAACAACTATATACTAAAGGCTATATCTCCGAAACTTCTGCACATATTTTAACGAAATAAAGCTCAAATTGAAGAGCATTGCCTCCTTTATGATGTGAGTGCAAGCAGAGTCCTCTACCGTAGAAGGGAAGTTACCTTGTATATATCATATTTGGTACTTTCTAACTGTTTTTTGCAGAATATAACAGATTTTATACCATAATATGTCTCATTGCCTCATAACAATATGGCTGACGAATGAGAACCGAGGGGTAAGAACATGTACCATTCAGAACTACATACAGCGCACTCGGTATATGGTGCATTTTCTTTATTTCTTGATGAAAAAACAATAATTTTATACTATTAAGGGTTGAAGTTTTGGATCACCCTGTATATTTTTTCTACACAACTACCAAATATACTACCTAAGTGTTGCACACATGATAAAGGGGAAAGAAAATCTATAGATTACAACAAAAAATGTAAAAAATGAAGTTAGTACCTGTTGTTATACTTGAAGCAATTTAACCCTTGCAGGATTGATGAGACCACGTGACACTCATCTTAAGTCGAAAAAGTATGTCTTCAAACACTATTTTCTTCAATTTTCTTCAAAACTGTCTTATTTGGTATAAATATGTTGTTAGGTAACATCTCAACAATATAACATATGTCATTTTTATATATATTATATTGTTGGGCATTGCACCTAACTACTATATACTAAAGGCTATATCTCCGAAACTTCTGCACATATTTTAACGAATTAAAGCTCAAATTGAAGAGCATTGCCCCCTTTATGATGTGAGTGCAAGCAGAGTCCTCTACCGTAGAAGGGAAGTTACCTTGTATATATCATATTTGGGGCTTTCTAACTGTTTTTTTTTTCAGAATATAACAGATTTTATCCCATAATATGTCTCATTGCCTCATAACAATATGGCTGACGAATGACAACCGAGGGGTAAGAACATGTACCATTCAGAACTACATACAGCGCACTCGGTATATGGTGCATTTTCTTTATTTCTTGATGAAAAAACAATAATTTTATACTATTAAGGGTTGAAGTTCTGCATCACCCTGTATATTTTTTCAACACAACTACCAAATATACTACCTAAGTGTTGCACACATGACGAAGGGGAAAGAAAATCTATAGATTACAACAAAAAATGTAAAAAATGAAGTTAGTACCTGTTGTGATACTTGAAGCAATTTAACCCTTGCAGGATTGATGAGACCACGTGACACTCATCTTAAGTCGAAAAAGTATGTCTTCAAACACTATTTTCTTCAATTTTCTTCAAAACTGTACTATTTGGTATAAATATGTTGTTAGGTAACATCTCAACAATATAACATATGTCATTTTTATATATATTATACTAGCAGCGTTCACCCCGCTTCGCTGCGGTCACCCCGGAACGCAATAAACTTTGTTACTTAGATAATTTTTACTTTTTCGCTTTCAAATTGCAGTAAATGTTAACATTATAGCGCCTGTCATTTATGTTAACCCGCCGAGTGACACGGTCATGCGGGTTGCATATAAATACGTTTATTTTTATACCTATGATGAACTAACAAAGGATTTGTACGTTATGGACACTTGAATGGTCAATTATCTCAAGACACTGGTAATTCAAAATTAAAGTGATATGATAAAAACCATCCAGGGTCCAAATCCTAACCCCCCCCAAAAATAAAAGAAATTGGTTCAGCCGTATTAGCGTGATGAGGGAACAAAGGATTTGTACGTTCTCTTTTATAATATAGATTGTTGTGCATTGCACCTAACAACTATATACTAAAGGCTATATCTCCGAAACTTCTGCACATATTTTAACGAAATAAAGCTCAAATTGAAGAGCATTGCCCCCTTTATGATGTGAGTGCAAGCAGAGTCCTCTACCGTAGAAGGGAAGTTACCTTGTATATATCATATTTGGTACTTTCTAACTGTTTTTTGCAGAATATAACAGATTTTATACCATAATATGTCTCATTGCCTCATAACAATATGGCTGACGAATGAGAACCGAGGGGTAAGAACATGTACCATTCAGAACTACATACAGCGCACTCGGTATATGGTCCATTTTCTTTATTTCTTGATGAAAAAACAATAATTTTATAGTATTAAGGGTTGAAGTTTTGGATCACCCTGTATATTTTTTCTACACAACTACCAAATATACTACCTAAGTGTTGCACACATGATAAAGGGGAAAGAAAATCTATAGATTACAACAAAAAATGTAAAAAATGAAGTTAGTACCTGTTGTTATACTTGAAGCAATTTAACCCTTGCAGGATTGATGAGACCACGTGACACTCATCTTAAGTCGAAAAAGTATGTCTTCAAACACTATTTTCTTCAATTTTCTTCAAAACTGTACTATTTGGTATAAATATGTTGTTAGGTAACATCTCAACAATATAACATATGTCATTTTTATATATATTATATTGTTGTGCATTGCACCTAACAACTATATACTAAAGGCTATATCTCCGAAACTTCTTCACATATTTTAACGAAATAAAGCTCAAATTGAAGAGCATTGCCCCCTTTATGATGTGAGTGCAAGCAGAGTCCTCTACCGTAGAAGGGAAGTTACCTTGTATATATCATATTTGGTACTTTCTAACTGTTTTTTGCAGAATATAACAGATTTTATACCATAATATGTCTCATTGCCTCATAACAATATGGCTGACGAATGAGAACCGAGGGGTAAGAACATGTACCATTCAGAACTACATACAGCGCACTCGGTATATGGTGCATTTTCTTTATTTCTTGATGAAAAAACAATAATTTTATACTATTAAGGGTTGAAGTTTTGGATCACCCTGTATATTTTTTCTACACAACTACCAAATATACTACCTAAGTGTTGCACACATGATAAAGGGGAAAGAAAATCTATAGATTACAACAAAAAATGTAAAAAATGAAGTTAGTACCTGTTGTTATACTTGAAGCAATTTAACCCTTGCAGGATTGATGAGACCACGTGACACTCATCTTAAGTCGAAAAAGTATGTCTTCAAACACTATTTTCTTCAATTTTCTTCAAAACTGTCTTATTTGGTATAAATATGTTGTTAGGTAACATCTCAACAATATAACATATGTCATTTTTATATATATTATATTGTTGGGCATTGCACCTAACTACTATATACTAAAGGCTATATCTCCGAAACTTCTGCACATATTTTAACGAATTAAAGCTCAAATTGAAGAGCATTGCCCCCTTTATGATGTGAGTGCAAGCAGAGTCCTCTACCGTAGAAGGGAAGTTACCTTGTATATATCATATTTGGGGCTTTGTAACTGTTTTTTTTTCAGAATATAACAGATTTTATCCCATAATATGTCTCATTGCCTCATAACAATATGGCTGACGAATGAGAACCGAGGGATAAGAACATATACCATTCAGAACTACATACAGCGCACTCGGTATATGGTGCATTTTCTTTATTTCTTGATGAAAAAACAATAATTTTATACTATTAAGGGTTGAAGTTCTGCATCACCCTGTATATTTTTTCAACACAACTACCAAATATACTACCTAAGTGTTGCACACATGACGAAGGGGAAAGAAAATCTATAGATTACAACAAAAAATGTAAAAAATGAAGTTAGTACCTGTTGTTATACTTGAAGCAATTTAACCCTTGCAGGATTGATGAGACCACGTGACACTCATCTTAAGTCGAAAAAGTATGTCTTCAAACACTATTTTCTTCAATTTTCTTTAAAACTGTACTATTTGGTATAAATATGTTGTTAGGTAACATCTCAACAATATAACATATGTCATTTTTATATATATTGTACTAGCAGCGTTCACCCCGCTTCGCTGCGGTCACCCCGGAACGCAATAAACTTTGTTACTTAGATAATTTTTACTTTTTCGCTTTCAAATTGCAGTAAATGTTAACATTATAGCGCCTGTCATTTATGTTAACCCGCCGAGTGACTCGGTCATGCGGGTTGCATATAAATACGTTTATTTTTATACCTATGATGAACTAACAAAGGATTTGTACGTTATGGACACTTGAATGGTCAATTATCTCAAGACACTGGTAATTAAAAATTAAAGTGATATGATAAAAACCATCTAGGGTCCAAATCCTAATAACCCCACAAAAATAAAAGAAATTGGTTCAGCCGTATTAGCGTGATGAGGGAACAAAGGATTTGTACGTTCTCTTTTATAATATAGATTGTTGTGCATTGCACCTAACAACTATATACTAAAGGCTATATCTCCGAAACTTCTGCACATATTTTAACGAAATAAAGCTCAAATTGAAGAGCATTGCCCCCTTTATGATGTGAGTGCAAGCAGAGTCCTCTACCGTAGAAGGGAAGATACCTTGTATATATCATATTTGGGGCTTTCTAACTGTTTTTTTTCAGAATATAACAGATTTTATCCCATAATATGTCTCATTGCCTCATAACAATATGGCTGACGAATGAGAACCGAGGGGTTAGAACATGTACCATTCAGAACTACATACAGCGCACTCGGTATATGGTGCATTTTCTTTATTTCTTGATGAAAAAACAATAATTTTATAGTATTAAGGGTTGAAGTTTTGGATCACCCTGTATATTTTTTCTACACAACTACCAAATATACTACCTAAGTGTTGCACACATGATAAAGGGGAAAGAAAATCTATAGATTACAACAAAAAATGTAAAAAATGAAGTTAGTACCTGTTGTTATACTTGAAGCAATTTAACCCTTGCAGGATTGATGAGACCACGTGACACTCATCTTAAGTCGAAAAAGTATGTCTTCAAACACTATTTTCTTCAATTTTCTTCAAAACTGTACTATTTGGTATAAATATGTTGTTAGGTAACATCTCAACAATATAACATATGTCATTTATATATATATTATATTGTTGTGCATTGCACCTAACAACTATATACTAAAGGCTATATCTCCGAAACTTCTGCACATATTTTAACGAAATAAAGCTCAAATTGAAGAGCATTGCCCCATTTATGATGTGAGTGCAAGCAGAGTCCTCTACCGTAGAAGGGAAGTTACCTTGTATATATATTATTTGGTACTTTCTAACTGTTTTTTGCAGAATATAACAAATTATTTCCCATAATATGTCTCATTGCCTCATAACAATATGGCTGACGAATGACAACCGAGGGGTAAGAACATGTACCATTCAGAACTACATACAGCGCACTCGGTATATGGTGCATTTTCTTTATTTCTTGATGAAAAAACAATAATTTTATAGTATTAAGGGTTGAAGTTTTGGATCACCCTGTATATTTTTTCTACACAACTACCAAATATACTACCTAAGTGTTGCACACATGATAAAGGGGAAAGAAAATCTATAGATTACAACAAAAAATGTAAAAAATGAAGTTAGTACCTGTTGTTATACTTGAAGCAATTTAACCCTTGCAGGATTGATGAGACCACGTGACACTCATCTTAAGTCGAAAAAGTATGTGTTCAAACACTATTTTCTTCAATTTTCTTCAAAACTGTACTATTTGGTATAAATATGTTGTTAGGTAACATCTCAACAATATAACATATGTCATTTTTATATATATTATATTGTTGTGCATTGCACCTAACAACTATATACTAAAGGCTATATCTCCGAAACTTCTGCACATATTTTAACGAAATAAAGCTCAAATTGAAGAGCATTGCCCCCTTTATGATGTGAGTGCAAGCAGAGTCCTCTACCGTAGAAGGGAAGTTACCTTGTATATATCATATTTGGTACTTTCTAACTGTTTTTTGCAGAATATAACAGATTTTATACCATAATATGTCTCATTGCCTCATAACAATATGGCTGACGAATGAGAACCGAGGGGTAAGAACATGTACCATTCAGAACTACATACAGCGCACTCGGTATGTGGTGCATTTTCTTTATTTCTTGATGAAAAAACAATAATTTTATACTATTAAGGGTTGAAGTTTTGGATCACCCTGTATATTTTTTCTACACAACTACCAAATATACTACCTAAGTGTTGCACACATGATAAAGGGGAAAGAAAATCTATAGATTACAACAAAAAATGTAAAAAATGAAGTTAGTACCTGTTGTTATACTTGAAGCAATTTAACCCTTGCAGGATTGATGAGACCACGTGACAATCATCTTAAGTCGAAAAAGTATGTCTTCAAACACTATTTTCTTCAATTTTCTTCAAAACTGTACTATTTGGTATAAATATGTTGTTAGGTAACATCTCAACAATATAACATATGTCATTTTTATATATATTATACTAGCAGCGTTCACCCCGCTTCGCTGCGGTCACCCCGGAACGCAATAAACTTTGTTACTTAGATAATTTTTACTTTTTCGCTTTCAAATTGCAGTAAATGTTAACATTATAGCGCCTGTCATTATGTTAACCCGCCGAGTGACACGGTCATGCGGGTTGCATATAAATACGTTTATTTTTATACCTATGATGAACTAACAAAGGATTTGTACGTTATGGACACTTGAATGGTCAATTATCTCAAGACACTGGTAATTAAAAATTAAAGTGATATGATAAAAACCATCTAGGGTCCAAATCCTAATAACCCCCCAAAAATAAAAGAAATTGGTTCAGCCGTATTAGCGTGATGAGGGAACAAAGGATTTGTACGTTCTCTTTTATAATATAGATTGTTGTGCATTGCACCTAACAACTATATACTAAAGGCTATATCTCCGAAACATCTGCACATATTTTAACGAAATAAAGCTCAAATTGAAGAGCATTGCCCCCTTTATGATGTGAGTGCAAGCAGAGTCCTCTACCGTAGAAGGGAAGATACCTTGTATATATCATATTTGGGGCTTTCTAACTGTTTTTTTTTCAGAATATAACAGATTTTATCCCATAATATGTCTCATTGCCTCATAACAATATGGCTGACGAATGAGAACCGAGGGGTTAGAACATGTACCATTCAGAACTACATACAGCGCACTCGGTATATGGTGCATTTTCTTTATTTCTTGATGAAAAAACAATAATTTTATAGTATTAAGGGTTGAAGTTTTGGATCACCCTGTATATTTTTTCTACACAACTACCAAATATACTACCTAAGTGTTGCACACATGATAAAGGGGAAAGAAAATCTATAGATTACAACAAAAAATGTAAAAAATGAAGTTAGTACCTGTTGTTATACTTGAAGCAATTTAACCCTTGCAGGATTGATGAGACCACGTGACACTCATCTTAAGTCGAAAAAGTATGTCTTCAAACACTATTTTCTTCAATTTTCTTCAAAACTGTCTTATTTGGTATAAATATGTTGTTAGGTAACATCTCAACAATATAACATATGTCATTTTTATATATATTATATTGTTGGGCATTGCACCTAACTACTATATACTAAAGGCTATATCTCCGAAACTTCTGCACATATTTTAACGAATTAAAGCTCAAATTGAAGAGCATTGCCCCCTTTATGATGTGAGTGCAAGCAGAGTCCTCTACCGTAGAAGGGAAGTTACCTTGTATATATCATATTTGGGGCTTTGTAACTGTTTTTTTTTTCAGAATATAACAGATTTTATCCCATAATATGTCTCATTGCCTCATAACAATATGGCTGACGAATGAGAACCGAGGGATAAGAACATATACCATTCAGAACTACATACAGCGCACTCGGTATATGGTGCATTTTCTTTATTTCTTGATGAAAAAACAATAATTTTATACTATTAAGGGTTGAAGTTCTGCATCACCCTGTATATTTTTTCAACACAACTACCAAATATACTACCTAAGTGTTGCACACATGACGAAGGGGAAAGAAAATCTATAGATTACAACAAAAAATGTAAAAAATGAAGTTAGTACCTGTTGTTATACTTGAAGCAATTTAACCCTTGCAGGATTGATGAGACCACGTGACACTCATCTTAAGTCGAAAAAGTATGTCTTCAAACACTATTTTCTTCAATTTTCTTTAAAACTGTACTATTTGGTATAAATATGTTGTTAGGTAACATCTCAACAATATAACATATGTCATTTTTATATATATTGTACTAGCAGCGTTCACCCCGCTTCGCTGCGGTCACCCCGGAACGCAATAAACTTTGTTACTTAGATAATTTTTACTTTTTCGCTTTCAAATTGCAGTAAATGTTAACATTATAGCGCCTGTCATTTATGTTAACCCGCCGAGTGACTCGGTCATGCGGGTTGCATATAAATACGTTTATTTTTATACCTATGATGAACTAACAAAGGATTTGTACGTTATGGACACTTGAATGGTCAATTATCTCAAGACACTGGTAATTAAAAATTAAAGTGATATGATAAAAACCATCTAGGGTCCAAATCCTAATAACCCCACAAAAATAAAAGAAATTGGTTCAGCCGTATTAGCGTGATGAGGGAACAAAGGATTTGTACGTTCTCTTTTATAATATAGATTGTTGTGCATTGCACCTAACAACTATATACTAAAGGCTATATCTCCGAAACTTCTGCACATATTTTAACGAAATAAAGCTCAAATTGAAGAGCATTGCCCCCTTTATGATGTGAGTGCAAGCAGAGTCCTCTACCGTAGAAGGGAATATACCTTGTATATATCATATTTGGGGCTTTCTAACTGTTTTTTTTCAGAATATAACAGATTTTATCCCATAATATGTCTCATTGCCTCATAACAATATGGCTGACGAATGAGAACCGAGGGGTTAGAACATGTACCATTCAGAACTACATACAGCGCACTCGGTATATGGTGCATTTTCTTTATTTCTTGATGAAAAAACAATAATTTTATAGTATTAAGGGTTGAAGTTTTGGATCACCCTGTATATTTTTTCTACACAACTACCAAATATACTACCTAAGTGTTGCACACATGATAAAGGGGAAAGAAAATCTATAGATTACAACAAAAAATGTAAAAAATGAAGTTAGTACCTGTTGTTATACTTGAAGCAATTTAACCCTTGCAGGATTGATGAGACCACGTGACACTCATCTTAAGTCGAAAAAGTATGTCTTCAAACACTATTTTCTTCAATTTTCTTCAAAACTGTACTATTTGGTATAAATATGTTGTTAGGTAACATCTCAACAATATAACATATGTCATTTTTATATATATTATATTGTTGTGCATTGCACCTAACAACTATATACTAAAGGCTATATCTCCGAAACTTCTGCACATATTTTAACGAAATAAAGCTCAAATTGAAGAGCATTGCCCCATTTATGATGTGAGTGCAAGCAGAGTCCTCTACCGTAGAAGGGAAGTTACCTTGTATATATATTATTTGGTACTTTCTAACTGTTTTTTGCAGAATATAACAAATTATTTCCCATAATATGTCTCATTGCCTCATAACAATATGGCTGACGAATGACAACCGAGGGGTAAGAACATGTACCATTCAGAACTACATACAGCGCACTCGGTATATGGTGCATTTTCTTTATTTCTTGATGAAAAAACAATAATTTTATAGTATTAAGGGTTGAAGTTTTGGATCACCCTGTATATTTTTTCTACACAACTACCAAATATACTACCTAAGTGTTGCACACATGATAAAGGGGAAAGAAAATCTATAGATTACAACAAAAAATGTAAAAAATGAAGTTAGTACCTGTTGTTATACTTGAAGCAATTTAACCCTTGCAGGATTGATGAGACCACGTGACACTCATCTTAAGTCGAAAAAGTATGTGTTCAAACACTATTTTCTTCAATTTTCTTCAAAACTGTACTATTTGGTATAAATATGTTGTTAGGTAACATCTCAACAATATAACATATGTCATTTTTATATATATTATATTGTTGTGCATTGCACCTAACAACTATATACTAAAGGCTATATCTCCGAAACTTCTGCACATATTTTAACGAAATAAAGCTCAAATTGAAGAGCATTGCCCCCTTTATGATGTGAGTGCAAGCAGAGTCCTCTTCCGTAGAAGGGAAGTTACCTTGTATATATCATATTTGGTACTTTCTAACTGTTTTTTGCAGAATATAACAGATTTTATACCATAATATGTCTCATTGCCTCATAACAATATGGCTGACGAATGAGAACCGAGGGGTAAGAACATGTACCATTCAGAACTACATACAGCGCACTCGGTATGTGGTGCATTTTCTTTATTTCTTGATGAAAAAACAATAATTTTATACTATTAAGGGTTGAAGTTTTGGATCACCCTGTATATTTTTTCTACACAACTACCAAATATACTACCTAAGTGTTGCACACATGATAAAGGGGAAAGAAAATCTATAGATTACAACAAAAAATGTAAAAAATGAAGTTAGTACCTGTTGTTATACTTGAAGCAATTTAACCCTTGCAGGATTGATGAGACCACGTGACACTCATCTTAAGTCGAAAAAGTATGTCTTCAAACACTATTTTCTTCAATTTTCTTCAAAACTGTACTATTTGGTATAAATATGTTGTTAGGTAACATCTCAACAATATAACATATGTCATTTTTATATATATTATACTAGCAGCGTTCACCCCGCTTCGCTGCGGTCACCCCGGAACGCAATAAACTTTGTTACTTAGATAATTTTTACTTTTTCGCTTTCAAATTGCAGTAAATGTTAACATTATAGCGCCTGTCATTATGTTAACCCGCCGAGTGACACGGTCATGCGGGTTGCATATAAATACGTTTATTTTTATACCTATGATGAACTAACAAAGGATTTGTACGTTATGGACACTTGAATGGTCAATTATCTCAAGACACTGGTAATTAAAAATTAAAGTGATATGATAAAAACCATCTAGGGTCCAAATCCTAATAACCCCCCAAAAATAAAAGAAATTGGTTCAGCCGTATTAGCGTGATGAGGGAACAAAGGATTTGTACGTTCTCTTTTATAATATAGATTGTTGTGCATTGCACCTAACAACTATATACTAAAGGCTATATCTCCGAAACATCTGCACATATTTTAACGAAATAAAGCTCAAATTGAAGAGCATTGCCCCCTTTATGATGTGAGTGCAAGCAGAGTCCTCTACCGTAGAAGGGAAGATACCTTGTATATATCATATTTGGGGC
>NW_027657619.1:0-23448 GCF_964235325.1 Thermobia domestica | reverse complement strand
TCTGTTAAAGATGAGCAAAATATTCCCTCAAATGAAGCTAAAACAGGAAAAGTGCCAACTTTAAAATTAATAATCTAATAATTTTATGTTCATTTAGAGTGTCCCCAATTACACCTTATCACCTATATAAAAGTGAAATAGGTATATCCCTATAGAATATGTACGAGGAAAGAACACTAATTTTTCGGATAAAGATGAGCAAAATATACCCTGAAATGAAGCAAAAAACGAGCAGTGCGTACTTTGAAATTAATAATCTAATAATTTTATATTCATCTAAAGGGTCACCACTTGCACTCTATCACCATATAAAAGTGGGATCGGTATATCTCTATAGAATATGTACGAGGAAAGAACACTAATTTTCCGGATAAAGATGAGCAAAATATTCCCTCAAATGAAGCTGAAAAACGAACAGTACCAACTTTAAAATTAATAATCTATTAGTTTTATATTCATCTACAGGGTCCGCACTTACAGTTTATTACCATATAAAATTGTGATAGGTATATCTCTATAAAATATATACGAAGAAAGAACACTAATTTTTCGGATAAAGATGAGCAAAATATTCCCTCAAATGAAACTAAAAAAAAGGAAAATTGCCAACTTTAGAATTAATAATCTAATAATTTTATATTTATCAACAGGGTCCTCACTTACACTTTATCACCATATATAAGTGGGATATGTATATCTCCATAAATTATGTACGAGAAAAGAACACTAATATTTCGGATAAAGATGAGCAAAATATTCCAGCAAATAAAGCTGAAAAACGACCAGTGCCAACTTCAAAAATTAATAATCTAATAATGTTACATTCATCTTAAGGCCCACTTACAGTTTATCTCCATAAAAAGTGGGATAGGTATAACTTTATAAAATATATACGAGAAAAGAACACTAATTTTTCGGATAAAGGTGAGCAAAATATTCCCTCAAATGAAGCTAAAAAAAGGAAAATTGCCAACTTTAAAATAAATAAACTAAATATTTTCTATTCATCTACAGGGTCCCCACTTAAACTTTATCACCATATAAAAGTGGTCTATATATATCCCATAAGATATGTACGAAGAAAGAACGCTAATTTTTCGGATAAAGATTAGAAAATATTCCCTCAAATGAAGCTGAAAAACGACCAGTGCCAACTTTGAAAATTAATAATCTAATAATTTTATATTCATCTACAGGGTCCCCACTTACACTTTGCCACCATATAAAAGTGGGCTATACAATTCTGTATAAAATATGTACGAGTAAATAACAATAATTTTTGCGATAATGATTAGCAAAATATTCCCTCAAATAAACCTGAGAAACGACCAGTACCAACTTTAAAAATTAATAATCTAATAATTTTACATTCATCTACAGGGTCCCCACTTACAGCTTATCACCATATAAAAGTGGGATATGTATATGTCTATAAAATATTACGAGGAAAGAACACTAATTTTTCAGATAAAGATGAGCAATATATTCCCTCAAAGAAGCTAAAGAAAGGAAAATTGCGAACATTAAATTTAATAATCTAATAATTTTATATTCATCTACAGAGTCCCCACTTACAGTTTGTCATCAAATTAAAGTGGGCTATATATATCTCTATAAAATATGTACGAGGAAAGAAAACTAATTTTTCGGATAAAGATGAGCAAAATATTCCCTCAAATACACCTGAAAAACGTGCAGTGCCAACTTTAATAATCTAATAATTTTATATTCATCTACAGGGTCACCACTAACACTTTATCACCATATAAACCTGCGATAGGTACATCTCTATAGAATACCTACGAGGAAAGAACACTAATTTTTGTGATAACTATGAGCAAAATATTCCCTCAAATGAAGCTAAAAAACTACCAGTGCCAGCTTTAAAATTAATAATCTAATAATTTTATATTCATCTACAGGGTCTCCACTAAGAGTTTATCACCATATGAAAGTGGGATGGGTATATCTCTATAAAATATATTCGAGGAAAGAACAATAATTTTTCGGATATAGATGAGCAAAATATTCCCTCAAATGAAGCTAAAAAAAGGAAAATTGCCAATTTTAAAATTAATAATCTAATAATTTTATGTTCATTTAGTGTGTCCCCACTTACACCTTATCACCTATATAAAAGTGAAATAGGTATATCCCTATAGAATATGTACGAGGAAAGAGCATTAATTTTTCGGTTAAAGATGAGCAAAATATACCCTGAAATGAAGCAAATAAAACGAGCAGTGCGTACTTTAAAATTAATAATCTAATAATTTTATATTCATCTAAAGGGTCACCACTTGCACTCTATCACCATATAAAAGTGGGATCGGTATATCTCTATAGAATATGTACGAGGAAAGAACACTAATTTTCCGGATAAAGATGAGCAAAATATTCCCTCAAATGAAGCTGAAAAACGAACAGTACCAACTTTAAAAATTAATAATCTAATAATTCTACATTCATCTACAGGGTCCCCACTTACAGCTTATCACCATATAAAAGTAAGATATGTATATCTCTATAAAATATTACGAGGAAAGAACATTAATTTTTCAGATAAAGATGAGCAATATATTCCCTCAAAGAAGCTAAAGAAAGGAAAATTGCGAACATTAAATTTAATAATGTAATAATTTTATATTCATCTAGAGAGTCCCCACTTACAGTTTATCATCAAATTAAAGTGGGCTATATATATCTCTATAAAATATGTACGAGGGAAGAACACAAATGTTTCGGATAAAAATGAGCAAATTATTCCCTCAAATAAAGTTGAAAAACGACCAGTGCCAAATTTAAAATTAAAAATCTAATAATTTTTCATTCATCTACAAGGACTTCACTTACACTTTATTACCATATAAAAGTGGGATAGGTATATCTCTTTAGAATATGTACGAGGAAAGAACACTAATTTTTCTATTAAAGATGAGCAAAATATTCCCTCAAATGAAGCTAAAAAAAGGAAAATTGCCAACCTTAAAATTAATAATCTAATAATTTTATGTTCATCTAGAGTGTTCCTACTTACACCTTATCACCTATATAAAAGTGGGATAGGTATATCCCTATAGAATACGTACGAGGAAAGGACACAAATTTTTCGGGTAAAGATGAGCCAAATATACCCTGAAATGAAGCAAAAAAACGAGCAGTGCATACTTTAAAATTAATAATCTAATAATTTTATATTCATCTAAGGGTCACCATTTGCACTTTATCACCATATAAAAGTGGGATAGGTATATTTCTATAAAATATGTACGAGGAAAAACACTAATTTTTCTGTTAAAGATGAGAAAATATTGCCTCAAATGAAGGTAAAAAGGAAAATTGGCAACTTTAAAATTATAATCTAATAATTTTATATTCATCTACAGGGCCTCCACTTACAGTTTATCACCATATAAAATTGGGATAGGTATATCTCTATAAAATATTACCAGGAAAGAAACTAATTTTTCGGATAAACATGAGCAAAATATTCCCTCAAATGAAGCTAAAAAAAAGGAAAATTGCGAACATTAAATTTAATAATATAATAATTTTATATTCATCTTCAGAGTCCCCACTTACACTTTATCATCATTATAAACGGGCTATATATATCTCTATAAAATATGTACGAGGAAAGAACACTAATTTTTCTCATAAAGATGAGCAAAATATTCCATCAAATAAAGCTGAAAAACGTGCAGTGCCAACTTTAATAATCTAATAACTTTATATTTATATACAGGGTCACCACTCACACTTTCTCATCGTATAAACGTGCGATAGGTATATCTCTATAGAATACCTACGGTGAAAGAACACTAATTTTTAGGATAAAGATGAGCAAAACATTCCCTGAAATGAAGCTGAAAAACGACCAGTGCCAAGTTTAAAATTAATAATCTAATAATTTTATATTCATTTACAGGGTTTCCACCTACATTTTATCACCATATAAAAGTGGGATAGGTATATCTCTAAAAAATATATTCGATTAAAGAGCACTAACTTTTGAGATAAAGATGAGAAAAATATTCCCGCAAATGACGCTAAAAAAGGAAAATTGCCAACTTTAAAATAATTAATCCAATAATTTTATATTCACCTACAGGGACTTCACTTACACTTTATTACCATATAAAAGTGGGATAGGTATATCTCTTTAGAATATGTACGAGGAAAGAACACAAATTTTTCCGATAAAGATGAGCAAAATATTCCCTCAAATGACGCTCAAAAATGACCATTGCCAACTTTAAAAATTAATAATCTAATAATTTTATATTCATCTACAGGTCCCTACTTACACTTTATCACCATATAAAGCGGGCTATATATATATCTCTATGAAATATGTACGAGGAAAGAACACAAATTTTTCGGATAAAAATGAGCAAAATATTCCCTCAAAAAATCTGAAAAGCGACCAGTGCCAACTTTAAAATTAAAAATCTAATAATTTTTCATTCATATACAGGGTCTCCACTTACAGTTTATCACCATAAAAAAGTGGGCTATATATATATATATATCTATAAAATATGCACGAGGAAGAAACACTAATTTTTCGGCTAAGATGAGCAAAATATTCCCTCAAATGAAGCTTAAAACGACCACTGCCAACTTTAAAAATTAATAATTTTATATTCGTCTACAAAGTCCCCATTTACACTTTATCACCATATAAAAGTGGGCAATATATATATTGTTAAAATTTGTACGAGGAAAGAACTAATTTTTCGGATAAAAATGAGCAAAATATTCCCTCAAATACAGCTGAAAAACGACCAGTGCCAGCTTTAAAAATTAATAATCTAATAATTTTTCATTCATCTACAGGGTCTTCACTTACACTTTATCACCATATAAAAGTGGGCTATATATATCTCTATAAAATATGTACGTAGAAAGAATACTAATTTTTCGGATAAAGATGAGCAAAATATACCCTCAAATGAAGGAAAAAAACGATCAGTGCCAACTTTAAAATTAATAATCTGATAATGTTATTTTCATCTACAGGGTCCCCATTTACAGTGTATCACCATATAATAGTGGGCTATATATATATATATATATACGGGGAAGAACACTAATTTTTCGGTTAAAGATGAGCAAAATATTCCCTCAAATGAAGCTAAAAAAGGAAAATTGCCAACCTTAAAATTAATAATCTAATAATTTTATGTTCATCTAGAGTGTTCCTACTTACACCTTATCACCTATATAAAAGTGGGATAGGTATATCCCTATAGAATATGTACGAGGAAAAGACACTAATTTTTCGGGTAAAGATGAGCAAAATATACCCTCAAATGAAGCAAAAAAACGAGCAGTGCATACTTTAAAATTAATAATCTAAAAATTTTATATTCATCTAAGGGTCACCATTTGCACTTTATCACCATATAAAAGTGGGATATGTATATCTCCATAAATTATGTACGAGGAAAGAATACTAATTTTTCGGATAAAAATGACCAAAATATTCCCTCAACTAAAGCTGAAAAACGACCAGTGCCAACTTTAAAATTAATAATCTGATAATGTTATTTTCATCTACAGGGTCCCCATTTACAGTTTATTACCATATAAAATTGTGATAGGTATATCTCTATAAAATATATACGAAGAAAGAACACTAATTTTTCGGATAAAGATGAGCAAAATATTCCCTCAAATGAAACTAAAAAAAGGAAAATTGCCAACTTTAGAAGTAATAATCTAATAATTTTATATTTATCAACAGGGTCCTCACACTTTATCACCATATATAAGTGGGATATGTATATCTCCATAAATTATGTACGAGGAAAGAACACTAATATTTCGGATAAAGATGAGCAAAATATTCCCGCAAATAAAGCTGAAAAACGACCAGTGCTAACTTCAAAAATTAATAATCTAATAATGTTACATTCATCTTAAGGCCCACTTACAGTTTATCTCCATATAAAAGTGGGATAGGTATATCTTTATAAAATATATACGAGAAAAGAACACTAATTTTTCGGATAAAGGTGAGCAAAATATTCCCTCAAATGAAGCTAAAAAAGGAAAATTGCCAACCTTAAAATTAATAATCTAATAATTTTATGTTCATCTAGAGTGTTCCTACTTACACCTTATCACCTATATAAAAGTGGGATAGGTATATCCCTATAGAATATGTACGAGGAAAAGACACTAATTATTCGGGTAAAGATGAGAAAATATACCCTCAAATGAAGCAAAAAAAACGAGCAGTGCCTACTTTAAAATTAATAACCTAAAAATTTTATATTCATCTAAGGGTCACCATTTGCACTTTATCGCCATATAAAAGTGGGATATGTATATCTCCATAAATTATGTACGAGGAAAGAATACTAATTTTTCGGATAAAAATGACCAAAATATTCCCTCAAATAAAGCTGAAAAACGACCAGTGCCAACTTTAAAATTAATAATCTGATAATGTTATTTTCATCTACAGGGTCCCCATTTACAGTGTATCACCATATAAAGGTGGGCTATATATATATGTATATCTAAAAATATGTACGGGGAAAGAACACTAATTTTTCGGTTAAAGATGAGCAAAATACTCCCTCAAATGAAGCTTAAAAAAGGTAAATTGCCAACTTTAAAATTAATAATCTAATAATTTTATGTTCATCTAGAGTGTCCCCACTTGGACCTTATCACCTATATAAAAGTGGGATAGGTATATCCCTATAGAATATGTACGAGGAAAGAACACTAATTTTCCGGATAAAGATGAGCAAATAATTTCCACAAATGAAGCTGAAAAACGGCCAGTGCCAACTTGAAAAATTAATATTTTTATATTCATCTACAGGGTCCCCACTTACACTTTATCACCATATAAAAGTGGGCTATATATATCTCTATAAAATATGTACGAGGAAAGAATACTAATTCTTCGGATAAAGATGAGCAAATAATTTCCACAAATGACGCTAAAAAAAGGAAAATTGCCAACTTTAAAATAATTAATCCAATAATTTTATATTCACCTACAGGGACTTCACTTACACTTTATTACCATATAAAAGTGGGATAGGTATATCTCTTTAGAATATGTACGAGGAAAGAACACTAATTTTTCTGTTAAAGATGAGCAAAATATTCCCTCAAATGAAGCTAAAAAAGGAAAATTGCCAACTTTAAAATTAATAATCTAATAATTTTATGTTCATTTAGAGTGTCCCCACTTACACCTTATCACCTATATAAAAGTGAAATAGGTATATCCCTATAGAATATGTACGAGGAAAGAACACTAATTTTTCGGATAAAGATGAGCAAAATATACCCTGAAATGAAGCAAAAAAACGAGCAGTGCGTACTTTGAAATTAATAATCTAATAATTTTATATTCATCTAAAGGGTCACCACTTGTACTCTATCACCATATAAAAGTGGGATCGGTATATCTCTATAGAATATGTACGAGGAAAGAACACTAATTTTCCGGATAAAGATGAGCAAAATATTCCCTCAAATGAAGCTGAAAAACGAACAGTACCAACTTTAAAATTAATAATCTATTAGTTTTATATTCATCTACAGGGTCCGCACTTACAGTTTATTACCATATAAAATTGGGATAGGTATATCTCTATAAAATATATACGAAGAAACAACACTAATTTTTCGGATAAAGATGAGCAAAATATTCCCTCAAATGAAACTAAAAAAAGGAAAATTGCCAACTTTAGAATTAATAATCTAATAATTTTATATTTATCAACAGGGTCCTCACACTTTATCACCATATATAAGTGGGATATGTATATCTCCATAAATTATGTACGAGGAAAGAACACTAATATTTCGTATAAAGATGAGCAAAATATTCCCGCAAATAAAGCTGAAAAACGACCAGTGCCAACTTCAAAAATTAATAATCTAATAATGTTACATTCATCTTAAGGCCCACTTACAGTTTATCTCCATATAAAAGTGGGATAGGTATATCTTTATAAAATATATACGAGAAAAGAACACTAATTTTTCGGATAAAGGTGAGCAAAATATTCCCTCAAATGAAGCTAAAAAAGGAAAATTGCCAACCTTAAAATTAATAATCTAATAATTTTATGTTCATCTAGAGTGTTCCTACTTACACCTTATCACCTATATAAAAGTGGGATAGGTATATCCCTATAGAATATGTACGAGGAAAAGACACTAATTTTTCGGGTAAAGATGAGCAAAATATACCCTCAAATGAAGCAAAAAAAAACGAGCAGTGCATACTTTAAAATTAATAATCTAAAAATTTTATATTCATCTAAGGGTCACCATTTGCACTTTATCAGCATATAAAAGTGGGATATGTATATCTCCATAAATTATGTACGAGGAAAGAATACTAATTTTTCGGATAAAAATGACCAAAATATTCCCTCAAATAAAGCTGAAAAACGACCAGTGCCAACTTTAAAATTAATAATCTGATAATGTTATTTTCATCTACAGGGTCCCCATTTACAGTGTATCACCATATAAAGGTGGGCTATATATATATATATATATCTAAAAATATGTACGGGGAAAGAACACTAATTTTTCGGTTAAAGATGAGCAAAATACTCCCTCAAATGAAGCTAAAAAAAGGTAAATTGCCAACTTTAAAATTAATAATCTAATAATTTTATGTTCATCTAGAGTGTCCCCACTTGGACCTTATCACCTATATAAAAGTGGGATAGGTATATCCCTATAGAATATGTACGAGGAAAGAACACTAATTTTCCGGATAAAGATGAGCAAATAATTTCCACAAATGAAGCTGAAAAACGGCCAGTGCCAACTTGAAAAATTAATATTTTTATATTCATCTATAGGGTCCCCAGTTACACTTTATCACCATATAAAAGTGGGCTATATATATCTCTATAAAATATGTCCGAGGAAAGAATACTAATTCTTCGGATAAAGATGAGCAAATAATTTCCACAAATGACGCTAAAAAAAGGAAAATTGCCAACTTTAAAATAATTAATCCAATAATTTTATATTCACCTACAGGGACTTCACTTACACTTTATTACCATATAAAAGTGGGATAGGTATATCTCTTTAGAATATGTACGAGGAAAGAACACTAATTTTTCTGTTAAAGGTGAGCAAAATATTCCCTCAAATGAAGCTAAAAAAAGGAAAATTGCCAACTTTAAAATTAATAATCTAATAATTTTATGTTCATTTAGAGTGTCCCCACTTACACCTTATCACCTATATAAAAGTGAAATAGGTATATCCCTATAGAATATGTACGAGGAAAGAACACTAATTTTTCGGATAAAGATGAGCAAAATATACCCTGAAATGAAGCAAAAAAACGATCAGTGCGTACTTTGAAATTAATAATCTAATAATTTTATATTCATCTAAAGGGTAACCACTTGCACTCTATCACCATATAAAAGTGGGATCGGTATATCTCTATAGAATATGTACGAGGAAAGAACACTAATTTTCCGGATAAAGATGAGCAAAATATTCCCTCAAATGAAGCTGAAAAACGAACAGTACCAACTTTAAAATTAATAATCTATTAGTTTCATATTCATCTACAGGGTCCGCACTTACAGTTTATTACCATATAAAATTGTGATAGGTATATCTCTATAAAATATATACGAAGAAAGAACACTAATTTTTCGGATAAAAATGAGCAAAATATTCCATCAAATGAAACTAAAAAAAGGAAAATTGCCAACTTTAGAATTAATAATCTAATAATTTTATATTTATCAACAGGGTCCTCACACTTTATCACCATATATAAGTGGGATATGTATATCTCCATAAATTATGTACGAGGAAAGAACACTAATATTTCGGATAAAGATGAGCAAAATATTCCCGCAAATAAAGCTGAAAAACGACCAGTGCTAACTTCAAAAATTAATAATCTAATAATGTTACATTCATCTTAAGGCCCACTTACAGTTTATCTCCATATAAAAGTGGGATAGGTATATCTTTATAAAATATATACGAGAAAAGAACACTAATTTTTCGGATAAAGGTGAGCAAAATATTCCCTCAAATGAAGCTAAAAAAGGAAAATTGCCAACCTTAAAATTAATAATCTAATAATTTTATGTTCATCTAGAGTGTTCCTACTTACACCTTATCACCTATATAAAAGTGGGATAGGTATATCCCTATAGAATATGTACGAGGAAAAGACACTAATTTTTCGGGTAAAGATGAGCAAAATATACCCTCAAATGAAGCAAAAAAACGAGCAGTGCATACTTTAAAATTAATAATCTAAAAATTTTATATTCATCTAAGGGTCACCATTTGCACTTTATCACCATATAAAAGTGGGATATGTATATCTCCATAAATTATGTACGGGGAAAGAATACTAATTTTTCGGATAAAAATGACCAAAATATTCCCTCAAATAAAGCTGAAAAACGACCAGTGCCAACTTTAAAATTAATAATCTGATAATGTTATTTTCATCTACAGGGTCCCCATTTACAGTGTATCACCATATAAAGGTGGGCTATATATATATGTATATCTAAAAATATGTACGGGGAAAGAACACTAATTTTTCGGTTAAAGATGAGCAAAATACTCCCTCAAATGAAGCTAAAAAAAGGTAAATTGCCAACTTTAAAATTAATAATCTAATAATTTTATGTTCATCTAGAGTGTCCCCACTTGGACCTTATCACCTATATAAAAGTGGGATAGGTATATCCTATAGAATATGTACGAGGAAAGAACACTAATTTTCCGGATAAAGATGAGCAAATAATTTCCACAAATGAAGCTGAAAAACGGCCAGTGCCAACTTGAAAAATTAATATTTTTATATTCATCTACAGGGTCCCCACTTACACTTTATCACCATATAAAAGTGGGCTATATATATCTCTATAAAATATGTACGAGGAAAGAATACTAATTCTTCGGATAAAGATGAGCAAATAATTTCCACAAATGACGCTAAAAAAAGGAAAATTGCCAACTTTAAAATAATTAATCCAATAATTTTATATTCACCTACAGGGACTTCACTTACACTTTATTACCATATAAAAGTGGGATAGGTATATCTCTTTAGAATATGTACGAGGAAAGAACACTAATTTTTCTGTTAAAGAAGAGCAAAATATTCCCTCAAATGAAGCTAAAAAAGGAAAATTGCCAACTTTAAAACTAATAATCTAATAATTTTATGTTCATTTAGAGTGTCCCCACTTACACCTTATCACCTATATAAAAGTGAAATAGGTATATCCCTATAGAATATGTACGAGGAAAGAACACTAATTTTTCGGATAAAGATGAGCAAAATATACCCTGAAATGAAGCAAAAAAACGAGCAGTGCGTACTTTGAAATTAATAATCTAATAATTTTATTTTCATCTAAAGGGTCACCACTTGTACTCTATCACCATATAAAAGTGGGATCGGTATATCTCTATAGAATATGTACGAGGAAAGAACACTAATTTTTCCGGATAAAGATGAGCAAAATATTCCCTCAAATGAAGCTGAAAAACGAACAGTATCAACTTTAAAATTAATAATCTATTAGTTTTATATTCATCTACAGGGTCCGCACTTACAGTTTATTACCATATAAAATTGTGATAGGTATATCTCTATAAAATATATACGAAGAAACAACACTAATTTTTCGGATAAAGATGAGCAAAATATTCCCTCAAATGAAACTAAAAAAAGGAAAATTGCCAACTTTAGAATTAATAATCTAATAATTTTATATTTATCAACAGGGTCCTCACACTTTATCACCATATATAAGTGGGATATGTATATCTCCATAAATTATGTACGAGGAAAGAACACTAATATTTCGGATAAAGATGAGCAAAATATTCCCGCAAATAAAGCTGAAAAACGACCAGTGCCAACTTCAAAAATTAATAATCTAATAATGTTACATTCATCTTAAGGCCCACTTACAGTTTATCTCCATATAAAAGTGGGATAGGTATATCTTTATAAAATATATACGAGAAAAGAACACTAATTTTTCGGATAAAGGTGAGCAAAATATTCCCTCAAATGAAGCTAAAAAAAGGAAAATTGCCAACTTTAAAATAAATAAACTAAATATTTTATATTCATCTACAGGGTCCCCACTTAAACTTTATCACCATATAAAAGTGGTCTATATATATCCCATAAAATATGTACGAAGAAAGAACGCTAATTTTTCGGATAAAGATGAGAAAATATTCCCTCAAATGAAGCAGAAAAACGACCAGTGCCAACTTTGAAAATTAATAATCTAATAATTTTATATTCATCTACAGGGTCCCCACTTACACTTTATCACCGTATAAAAGTGGGCTATACAATTCTGTATAAAATATGTACGAGTAAATAACAATAATTTTTCCGATAATGATTAGCAAAATATTCCCTCAAATAAACCTGAGAAACGACCAGTACCAACTTTAAAAAAAATAATCTAATAATTTTACATTCATCTACAGGGTCCCCACTTACAGCTTATCACCATATAAAAGTGGGATATGTATATGTCTATAAAATATTACGAGGAAAGAACACTAATTCTTCGGATAAAGATGAGCAAATAATTTCCACAAATGAACCTGAAAAACGGCCAGTGCCAACTTGAAAGATTAATATTTCATATTCATCTACAAGGTCCCCACTTACACTTTATCACCATATAAAAGTGGGCTATATATATCTCTATAAAATATGTACGAGGAAAGAATACTAATTCTTCGGATAAAGATGAGCAAATAATTTCCACAAATGACGCTAAAAAAAGGAAAATTGCCAACTTTAAAATTAATAATCTAATAATTTTATGTTCATTTAGAGTGTCCCCACTTACACCTTATCACCTATATAAAAGTGAAATAGGTATATCCCTATAGAATATGTACGAGGAAAGAACACTAATTTTTCGGATAAAGATGAGCAAAATATACCCTGAAATGAAGCAAAAAAAACGAGCAGTGCGTACTTTGAAATTAATAATCTAATAATTTTATATTCATCTAAAGGGTCACCTCTTGCACTCTATCACCATATAAAAGTTGGATCGGTATATCTCTATAGAATATGTACGAGGAAAGAACACTAATTTTCCGGATAAAGATGAGCAAAATATTCCCTCAAATGAAGCTGAAAAACGAACAGTACCAACTTTAAAATTAATAATCTATTAGTTTTATATTCATCTACAGGGTCCGCACTTACAGTTTACTACCATATAAAATTGTGATAGGTATATCTTTATTAAATATATACGAAGAAAGAACACTAATTTTTCGGATAAAGATGAGCAAAATATTCCCTCAAATGAAACTAAAAAAAGGAAAATTGCCAACTTTAGAATTAATAATCTAATAATTTTATATTTATCAACAGGGTCCTCACACTTTATCACCATATATAAGTGGGATATGTATATCTCCATAAATTATGTACGAGGAAAGAACACTAATATTTCGGATAAAGATGAGCAAAATATTCCCGCAAATAAAGCTGAAAAACGACCAGTGCCAACTTCAAAAATTAATAATCTAATAATGTTACATTCATCTTAAGGCCCACTTACAGTTTATCTCCATATAAAAGTGGGATAGGTATATCTTTATAAAATATATACGAGAAAAGAACACTAATTTTTCGGATAAAGGTGAGCAAAATATTCCCTCAAATGAAGCTAAAAAAGGAAAATTGCCAACCTTAAAATTTATAATCTAATAATTTTATGTTCATCTAGAGTGTTCCTACTTACACCTTATCACCTATATAAAAGTGGGATAGGTATATCCCTATAGAATATGTACAAGGAAAAGACACTAATTTTTCGGGTAAAGATGAGCAAAATATACCCTCAAATGAAGCAAAAAAAAACGAGCAGTGCATACTTTAAAATTAATAATCTAAAAATTTTATATTCATCTAAGGGTCACCATTTGCACTTTATCACCATATAAAAGTGGGATATGTATATCTCCATAAATTATGTACGAGGAAAGAATACTAATTTTTCGGATAAAAATGACCAAAACATTCCCTCAAATAAAGCTGAAAAACGACCAGTGCCAACTTTAAAATTAATAATCTGATAATGTTATTTTCATCTACAGGGTCCCCATTTACAGTGTATCACCATATAAAGGTGGGCTATATATATATATATATATATATATATATCTAAAAATGTGTACGGGGAAAGAACACTAATTTTTCGGTTAAAGATGAACAAAATACTCCCTCAAATGAAGCTAAAAAAAGGTAAATTGCCAACTTTAAAATTAATAATCTAATAATTTTATGTTCATCTAGTGTGTCCCCACTTGGACCTTATCACCTATATAAAAGTGGGATAGGTATATCCCTATAGAATGTGTACGAGGAAAGAACACTAATTTTCCGGATAAAGATGAGCAAATAATTTCCACAAATGAAGCTGAAAAACGGCCAGTGCCAACTTAAAAAATTAATATTTTTATATTCATCTACAGGGTCCCCACTTACACTTTAGCACCATATAAAAGTGGGCTATATATATCTCTATAAAATATGTACGAGGAAAGAATACTAATTCTTCGGATAAAGATGAGCAAATAATTTCCACAAATGACGCTAAAAAAAAGAAAATTGCCAACTTTAAAATAATTAATCCAATAATTTTATATTCACCTACAGGGACTTCACTTACACTTTATTACCATATAAAAGTGGGATAGGTATATCTCTTTAGAATATGTACGAGGAAAGAACACTAATTTTTCTGTTAAAGATGAGCAAAATATTCCCTCAAATGAAGCTAAAACAGGAAAAGTGCCAACTTTAAAATTAATAATCTAATAATTTTATGTTCATTTAGAGTGTCCCCAATTACACCTTATCACCTATATAAAAGTGAAATAGGTATATCCCTATAGAATATGTACGAGGAAAGAACACTAATTTTTCGGATAAAGATGAGCAAAATATACCCTGAAATGAAGCAAAAAAACGAGCAGTGCGTACTTTGAAATTAATAATCTAATAATTTTATATTCATCTAAAGGGTCACCACTTGCACTCTATCACCATATAAAAGTGGGATCGGTATATCTCTATAGAATATGTACGAGGAAAGAACACTAATTTTCCGGATAAAGATGAGCAAAATATTCCCTCAAATGAAGCTGAAAAACGAACAGTACCAACTTTAAAATTAATAATCTATTAGTTTTATATTCATCTACAGGGTCCGCACTTACAGTTTATTACCATATAAAATTGTGATAGGTATATCTCTATAAAATATATACGAAGAAAGAACACTAATTTTTCGGATAAAGATGAGCAAAATATTCCCTCAAATGAAACTAAAAAAAAGGAAAATTGCCAACTTTAGAATTAATAATCTAATAATTTTATATTTATCAACAGGGTCCTCACTTACACTTTATCACCATATATAAGTGGGATATGTATATCTCCATAAATTATGTACGAGAAAAGAACACTAATATTTCGGATAAAGATGAGCAAAATATTCCCGCAAATAAAGCTGAAAAACGACCAGTGCCAACTTCAAAAATTAATAATCTAATAATGTTACATTCATCTTAAGGCCCACTTACAGTTTATCTCCATAAAAAGTGGGATAGGTATAACTTTATAAAATATATACGAGAAAAGAACACTAATTTTTCGGATAAAGGTGAGCAAAATATTCCCTCAAATGAAGCTAAAAAAAGGAAAATTGCCAACTTTAAAATAAATAAACTAAATATTTTCTATTCATCTACAGGGTCCCCACTTAAACTTTATCACCATATAAAAGTGGTCTATATATATCCCATAAGATATGTACGAAGAAAGAACGCTAATTTTTCGGATAAAGATTAGAAAATATTCCCTCAAATGAAGCTGAAAAACGACCAGTGCCAACTTTGAAAATTAATAATCTAATAATTTTATATTCATCTACAGGGTCCCCACTTACACTTTATCACCATATAAAAGTGGGCTATACAATTCTGTATAAAATATGTACGAGTAAATAACAATAATTTTTGCGATAATGATTAGCAAAATATTCCCTCAAATAAACCTGAGAAACGACCAGTACCAACTTTAAAAATTAATAATCTAATAATTTTACATTCATCTACAGGGTCCCCACTTACAGCTTATCACCATATAAAAGTGGGATATGTATATGTCTATAAAATATTACGAGGAAAGAACACTAATTTTTCAGATAAAGATGAGCAATATATTCCCTCAAAGAAGCTAAAGAAAGGAAAATTGCGAATATTAAATTTAATAATCTAATAATTTTATATTCATCTACAGAGTCCCCACTTACAGTTTGTCATCAAATTAAAGTGGGCTATATATATCTCTATAAAATATGTACGAGGAAAGAAAACTAATTTTTCGGATAAAGATGAGCAAAATATTCCCTCAAATACACCTGAAAAACGTGCAGTGCCAACTTTAATAATCTAATAATTTTATATTCATCTACAGGGTCACCACTAACACTTTATCACCATATAAACCTGCGATAGGTACATCTCTATAGAATACCTACGAGGAAAGAACACTAATTTTTGTGATAACTATGAGCAAAATATTCCCTCAAATGAAGCTAAAAAACTACCAGTGCCAGCTTTAAAATTAATAATCTAATAATTTTATATTCATCTACAGGGTCTCCACTTAGAGTTTATCACCATATGAAAGTGGAATAGGTATATCTCTATAAAATATATTCGAGGAAAGAACAATAATTTTTCGGATAAAGATGAGCAAAATATTCCCTCAAATGAAGCTAAAAAAAAGGAAAATTGCCAATTTTAAAATTAATAATCTAATAATTTTATGTTCATTTAGTGTGTCCCCACTTACACCTTATCACCTATATAAAAGTGAAATAGGTATATCCCTATAGAATATGTACGAGGAAAGAACATTAATTTTTCGGTTAAAGATGAGCAAAATATACCCTGAAATGAAGCAAATAAAACGAGCAGTGCGTACTTTAAAATTAATAATCTAATAATTTTATATTCATCTAAAGGGTCACCACTTGCACTCTATCACCATATAAAAGTGGGATCGGTATATCTCTATAGAATATGTACGAGGAAAGAACACTAATTTTCCGGATAAAGATGAGCAAAATATTCCCTCAAATGAAGCTGAAAAACGAACAGTACCAACTTTAAAAATTAATAATCTAATAATTCTACATTCATCTACAGGGTCCCCACTTACAGCTTATCACCATATAAAAGTAAGATATGTATATCTCTATAAAATATTACGAGGAAAGAACATTAATTTTTCAGATAAAGATGAGCAATATATTCCCTCAAAGAAGCTAAAGAAAGGAAAATTGCGAACATTAAATTTAATAATGTAATAATTTTATATTCATCTAGAGAGTCCCCACTTACAGTTTATCATCAAATTAAAGTGGGCTATATATATCTCTATAAAATATGTACGAGGGAAGAACACAAATGTTTCGGATAAAAATGAGCAAATTATTCCCTCAAATAAAGCTGAAAAACGACCAGTGCCAAATTTAAAATTAAAAATCTAATAATTTTTCATTCATCTACAAGGACTTCACTTACACTTTATTACCATATAAAAGTGGGATAGGTATATCTCTTTAGAATATGTACGAGGAAAGAACACTAATTTTTCTATTAAAGATGAGCAAAATATTCCCTCAAATGAAGCTAAAAAAAGGAAAATTGCCAACCTTAAAATTAATAATCTAATAATTTTATGTTCATCTAGAGTGTTCCTACTTACACCTTATCACCTATATAAAAGTGGGATAGGTATATGCCTATAGAATATGTACGAGGAAAGGACACAAATTTTTCGGGTAAAGATGAGCCAAATATACCCTGAAATGAAGCAAAAAAACGAGCAGTGCATACTTTAAAATTAATAATCTAATAATTTTATATTCATCTAAGGGTCACCATTTGCACTTTATCACCATATAAAAGTGGGATAGGTATATTTCTATAAAATATGTACGAGGAAAAACACTAATTTTTCTGTTAAAGATGAGAAAATATTGCCTCAAATGAAGGTAAAAAGGAAAATTGGCAACTTTAAAATTATAATCTAATAATTTTATATTCATCTACAGGGCCTCCACTTACAGTTTATCACCATATAAAATTGGGATAGGTATATCTCTATAAAATATTACCAGGAAAGAAACTAATTTTTCGGATAAACATGAGCAAAATATTCCCTCAAATGAAGCTAAAAAAAAGGAAAATTGCGAACATTAAATTTAATAATATAATAATTTTATATTCATCTACAGAGTCCCCACTTACACTTTATCATCATTATAAACGGGCTATATATATCTCTATAAAATATGTACGAGGAAAGAACACTAATTTTTCTCATAAAGATGAGCAAAATATTCCATCAAATAAAGCTGAAAAACGTGGAGTGCCAACTTTAATAATCTAATAACTTTATATTTATATACAGGGTCACCACTCACACTTTCTCATCGTATAAACGTGCGATAGGTATATCTCTATAGAATACCTACGGTGAAAGAACACTAATTTTTCGGATAAAGATGAGCAAAACATTCCCTGAAATGAAGCTGAAAAACGACCAGTGCCAAGTTTAAAATTAATAATCTAATAATTTTATATTCATTTACAGGGTTTCCACCTACATTTTATCACCATATAAAAGTGGGATAGGTATATCTCTAAAAAATATATTCGAGGAAAGAGCACTAACTTTTGAGATAAAGATGAGAAAAATATTCCCGCAAATGACGCTAAAAAAGGAAAATTGCCAACTTTAAAATAATTAATCCAATAATTTTATATTCACCTACAGGGACTTCACTTACACTTTATTACCATATAAAAGTGGGATAGGTATATCTCTTTAGAATATGTACGAGGAAAGAACACAAATTTTTCCGATAAACATGAGCAAAATATTCCCTCAAATGACGCTCAAAAATGACCATTGCCAACTTTAAAAATTAATAATCTAATAATTTTATATTCATCTACAGGTCCCTACTTACACTTTATCACCATATAAAGCGGGCTATATATATATATCTATGAAATATGTACGAGGAAAGAACACAAATTTTTCGGATAAAAATGAGCAAAATATTCCCTCAAAAAAACTAAAAAACGACCAGAGCCAACTTTAAAATTAAAAATCAAATACTTTTTCATTCATCTACAGGGTCTCCACTTACAGTTTATCACCATAAGAAAGTGGGCTAAATATATCTCTATAAAATATGTACGAGGAAGAAACACTAATTTTTCGGATAAAGATGATCAAAATATTCCCTCAAATGAAGCTTAAAACGACCACTGCCAACTTTAAAAATTGATAATTTTATATTCATCTTCAAAGTCCCCATTTACACTTTATCACCATATAAAAGAGGGCAATATATATATCGATAAAATATGTACGAGGAAAGAACATGAATTTTTCGGATAAAAATGAGCAAAATATTCCCTCAAATAGAGCTGAAAAACGACCAGTGCCAGCTTTAAAATTAATAATCTGATAATGTTATTTTCATGTACAGGGTCCCCATTTACAGTGTATCACCATATAAAAGTGGGATATGTATATCTCTATAAAATATTACGAGGAAAGAACACTAATTTTTCGGATAAAGATGAGCAATATATAACCTCAAAGAAGCTAAATAGAGGAAAATTGCGAACATTAAATTTAATAATCTAATAATTTTATATTCATCTACAGAGTCCCCACTAACAGTTTATCATCAAATTAAAGTGGGCTATATATATCTACAAAATATATACGAGGAAAGAACACTAATTTTTCGGGTAAAGATGAGCAAAATATTCCGTCAAATGAAGCTAAAAAAAGGAAAATTGCCAAATTTTGAAATTAATAATCTAATATTTTTATATTATTCTACAGGGTCCTTACTTACACTTTATCACCATTCGAAAGTGGGTTAGGTATATGTCCATAAAATGTGTACGAGGAAAGAACAATAATTTTTGGGATAAAGATGAGCAAAATATTCTCTCAAATAAAGCTGGAAAACGTGCAGTGTCAACTTTATGATCTAATAATATTATATTCATGTAAAGGGTCCCCACTTACACTTTGACACCATATAAAAGTGAAATAGGTATATTTCTATAGAATATGTACGAGGAAGGAACACTAATTTTTCGGATAAAGATGAGCAAAATATACCCTGAAATGATGCAAAAAAAACGAGCAGTGCGTACTTTAAAATTAATAATTTAATAATTTTATATTCATCTAAAGGTTCACCACTTGCACTTTATCACCATATAAAAGTGGGATCCGTATATCTCTATAGAATATGTACGAGGAAAGAATACTAATTTTTCGGATAAAGATGAGCAAAGTATACCCTCAAATGAAGGAAAAAAAACGACCAGTGCCAACTTTAAAATTAATAATTTGATAATGTTATTTTCATCTACAGGTCCCCATTTACAGTGTATCACCATATAATGGTGGGGTATACGGGGAAAGAACACTAATTTTTCGAGTAAAGATGAGCCAAATATACCCTAAGATGAAGCAAAAAACGAGCAGTGCATATTTTAAAATTAATAATCTAATAATTTTTTATTCATCTAAGGGCCACCATTTGCACTTTATCACCATATAAAAGTGGGGTAGATATATTTCTATAAAATATGTACGAGGAAAAACACTAATTTTTCGGATAAACATGAGCAAATTATTCCCTCAAATGAAACTAAAAAAGAAAAATGCCAACTTTAAAATTAATAATCTAATAATTTTATATTCATCTACAGAGTCCTCACTTACACTTTATCACCATATAAAAGTGGGATAGGTATATCTCCATAAATTATGTACGAGGAAAGAACACTAATATTTCGGATAAAGATGAGAAAAATATTCTCTCAAATAAAGGTGAAAAACGACCAGTGCCAACTTCAAAAATTAATAATATAATAATTTTACATCCATCTAAAGGCCCACTTACAGTTTATCTCAATATAAAAGTGGGATATTTATATCTCTATAAAATATATACGAGAGAAGAACACTAATTTTTCGGATAAAGGTGAGCAAAATATTCGTTCAAATGAAGCTAAAAAAAGGAAAATTGCCAACTTTAAAATAAATAAACTAATAATTTCATATTCATCTACAGGGTCCCCACTTACACTTTATCACCATATAAAAGTGGGCTACATATATCCCTATAAAATATGTACGAGGAAAGAACGCTAATTTTTCGGATAAAGATGAGAAAATATTCCCTCAAATGAAGCTAAAAAAAGAAAAATCCCTGCTTTAAAAAAATCAAATAATTCTACATTCATCTACAGGGCCCCACTTACAGCTTATCACCATATAAAAGTGGGATATGTATATCTCTATAAAATATGTACGACGAGAGAACACTAATTTTTCGGATAAACATGAGCAAAATATTCCCTCAAATGAAGCTAAAAAAAGAAAATTGCCAACATTAAATTTAATAATCTAATAATTTTATAATCATTTACAGAGTCCCCACTTACTCTTTATCATCATATTAGAGTGGGCTATATATATCTCTATAAAATATGTACGAGGAAAGAACACTCATTTTTCAGATAAAGATGAGCAAAATATTCCCTCAAATAAAGCTGAAAAACGACCAGTGCCAACTTTAATAATCTAATAATTTTATATTCAACTACAGGGTCACCACTTACACTTTATCACCATATAAACGTGCGATAGGTATATCTGTATATAGTATCTACGAGGAAAGAACACTAATTTTTCGGATAAAGATGAGCAAAATATTCCCTCAAATGAAGCTGAAAAACGACAAATGCCAACTTTAATATTAATAATCTAAAATTTTATACTCATGTACGGGGTCCCCACTTACACTTTATCACCATATAAAAGTGGGATAGGTATATCTCCATAAAATATGTACGAGGAAAGAACACTAATTTTTTCGGATAAGGATGAGCAAAATATTCCCTCAAATGAAGCTGCAAAACGACCAGTGCCAACTTTAAAAATTAATAATCTAATAATTTTATATGCATCTACAGGTCCCCACTTACACTTTATCACCATATAAAAGCGGGCTATATATATCTCTATAAGATATGTACGAGGAAATAATACAAATTTTTCGGATAAAAATGAGCAAAATATTCCCTCAAATAAAGCTGAAAAACGACCAGTGGCGACTTTAAAATTAAGAATCTAATAATTTTTCATTCATCTACAGGATCTTCACTTACACTTTATGACCATATAAAAGCGGGCTATATATATCTCTATAAAGTATGTACGAGGAAGAAACACTAATTTTTCGGATAAAGATGAGCAAAATATACTATCAAATGAAGGAAAAAAAACGACCATTGCCAACTTTAAAATTAATAATCTGATGTTATTTTCATCTACAGGGTCCTTATTTACAGTGTATCACCATATAATGGTGGGCTATATATATATATATATAGATATATATATATATATATAAATATGTACGGGGAAAGAACACTCATTTTTCAGATAAAGATGAGCAAAATATTCCCTCAAATAAAGCTGAAAAACGACCAGTGCCAACTTTAATAATCTAATAATTTTATATTCAACTACAGGGTCCCCACTTACACTTTATCACCATATAAAAGTGAGCTATATATATCTCTATAAAATATGTACGTAGCAAGAATACTAATTTTTCGGATAAAGATGAGCAAAATATACCCTCAAATGAAGGAACAAAAATGACCGTGCCAACTTAAAATTAATAATCTGATAAGTTATTTTCATCTACAGGGTCTTCACTTACACTTTATCACCATATAAAAGTGGGCTATATATATCTTTATAAAATATGTACGTAGAAAGAATACAAATTTTTCGGATTAAGATGAGCAAAATATACGCTCAAATGAAGCAAAAAAAAAGGAGCAGTGCGTACTTTAAAATTAATAATCTAATAATTTTATATTCATCTAAAGGGTCACCACTTGCACTTTATCACCATATAAAAGTGGGATAGGTATATCTCTATAAAATATATACGAAGAAAGAACACTAATTTTTCTGATAAAGATGAGCAAAATATTCCCTCAAATGAAACTAAAAAAAGGAAAAATGACAACTTTAAAATTAATAATTTAATAATTTTATATTTATCAACAGGGTCCTCACTTACACTTTATCACCATATTTAACTGGGATAGGTATATCTCCAAAAATTGAGGAAAGAACACTAATATTTCGGATAAAGATGAGCAAAATATTCCCTCAAATAAACCTGAGAAACGACCAGTGCCAACTTTAAAATAAAAAAACAAATATTTCTATATTCATTAACAGGGTCCCCACTT
>NW_027657618.1:0-23455 GCF_964235325.1 Thermobia domestica | reverse complement strand
CCCTGTATATGTTTTCCATACAACAACCAAATATACTACCTAAGAATTGCAAACATGATAAAATGGTAAGAAAATCTACACATTACAACAAAAAATTTTAAAAAATGAAGATAGTACCTGTTGTTATACATGAAGCAATATAACCCTTGCAGTCTTGATGAGACCACGTGACACTCATCCTAAGTAGAAAAAGTATGTCTTCAAACACGAATTTCTTCACTTTTCTTCTAAACTCAACTAATTGGTATATATATGTTGTTAGGCAACATCTCAACAATATAACATATGTCATTTTTATATATATTATATTGTTGTGCATTCTTCCTAACTACTGTATATTTAAGGCTATATCTCCGAAACTTCTGAATATATTTTAATGTAATAAAGCTCAAATTGAAGAGCTGTACCCTCTTCATATTCTGACTGCAAGCAGCGCCCCCTACTGTAGAAGGAAAGTTATCTTGTGCATATCATGTTTGGTACTCTTTTATTCATTTTACACTATATAAACGATTTTATTCCATGATATGTCTCATTGCCTCATAACAATATGGCTGACCAATGACAACCGAGGAATAAGGACATGTACCGTTCAGAACTACATACAGCGCATTCGCTAATTGGCGCACTTTCTTCATTTTTTGAAAAACAAATAAAATTTTTATACTATGGGTTTGAATTTTGCATCACCCTGTATATGTTTTCCATACAACAACCAAATATACTACCTAAGAATTGCAAACATGATAAAATGGTAAGAAAATCTACACATTACAACAAAAATTTTAAAAAATGAAGATAGTACCTGTTGTTATACATGAAGCAATATAACCCTTGCAGTCTTGATGAGACCACGTGACACTCTTCCTAAGTAGAAAAAGTATGTCTTCAAACACGAATTTCTTCACTTTTCTTCTAAACTCAACTAATTGGTATATATCTGTTGTTAGGCAACATCTCAACAATATAACATATGTCATTTTTATATATATTATATTGTTGTGCATTCTTCCTAACTACTGTATATTTAAGGCTATATCTCCGAAACTTCTGAATATATTTTAATGAAATAAAGCTCAAATTGAAGAGCTGTACCCTCTTCATATTCTGACTGCAAGCAGCGCCCCCTACTGTAGAAGGAAAGTTATCTTGTGCATATCATGTTTGGTACTCTTTTATTCATTTTACACTATATAAACGATTTTATTCCATGATATGTCTCATTGCCTCATAACAATATGGCTGACCAATGACAACCGAGGAATAAGGACATGTACCGTTCAGAACTACATACAGCACATTCGCTAATTGGCGCACTTTCTTCATTTTTTGAAAAACAAATAAAATTTTTATACTATGGGTTTGAATTTTGCATCACTCTGTATATGTTTTCCATACAACAACCAAATATACTACCTAAGAATTGCAAACATGATAAAATGGTAAGAAAATCTACACATTACAACAAAAAATTTTAAAAACTGAAGATAGTACCTGTTGTTATACATGAAGCAATATAACCCTTGCAGTCTTGATGAGACCACGTGACACTCATCCTAAGTAGAAAAAGTATGTCTTCAAACACGAATTTCTTCACTTTTCTTCTAAACTCAACTAATTGGTATATATATGTTGTTAGGCAACATCTCAACAATATAACATATGTCATTTTTATATATATTATATTGTTGTGCATTCTTCCTAACTACTGTATATTTAAGGCTATATCTCCGAAACTTCTGAATATATTTTAATGTAATAAAGCTCAAATTGAAGAGCTGTACCCTCTTCATATTCTGACTGCACGCAGCTCCCCCTACTGTAGAAGGAAAGTTATCTTGTGCATATCATGTTTGGTACTCTTTTATTCATTTTACACTATATAAACGATTTTATTCCATGATATGTCTCATTGCCTCATAACAATATGGCTGACCAATGACAACCGAGGAATAAGGACATGTACCGTTCAGAACTACATACAGCGCATTCGCTAATTGGCGCACTTTCTTCATTTTTGAAAAACAAATAAAATTTTTATACTATGGGTTTGAATTTTGCATCACCCTGTATATGTTTTCCATACAACAACCAAATATACTACCTAAGAATTGCAAACATGATAAAATGGTAAGAAAATCTACACATTACAACAAAAAATTTTAAAAAATGAAGATAGTACCTGTTGTTATACATGAAGCAATATAACCCTTGCAGTCTTGATGAGACCACGTGACACTCATCCTAAGTAGAAAAAAGTATGTCTTCAAACACGAATTTCTTCACTTTTCTTCTAAACTCAACTAATTGGTATATATATGTTGTTAGGCAACATCTCAACAATATAACATATGTCATTTTTATATATATTATATTGTTGTGCATTCTTCCTAACTACTGTATATTTAAGGCTATATCTCCGAAACTTCTGAATATATTTTAATGAAATAAAGCTCAAATTGAAGAGCTGTACCCTCTTCATATTCTGGCTGCAAGCAGCGCCCCCTACTGTAGAAGGAAAGTTATCTTGTGCATATCATGTTTGGTACTCTTTTATTCATTTTACACTATATAAACGATTTTATTCCATGATATGTCTCATTGCCTCATAACAATATGGCTGACCAATGACAACCGAGGAATAAGGACATGTACCGTTCAGAACTACATACAGCGCATTCGCTAATTGGCGCACTTTCTTCATTTTTTGAAAACAAATAAAATTTTTATACTATGGGTTTGAATTTTGCATCACTCTGTATATGTTTTCCATACAACAACCAAATATACTACCTAAGAATTGCAAACATGATAAAATGGTAAGAAAATCTACACATTACAACAAAAAATTTTAAAAAATGAAGATAGTACCTGTTGTTATACATGAAGCAATATAACCCTTGCAGTCTTGATGAGACCACGTGACACTCATCCTAAGTAGGAAAAGTATGTCTTCAAACACGAATTTCTTCACTTTTCTTCTAAACTCAACTAATTGGTATATATATGTTGTTAGGCAACATCTCAACAATATAACATATGTCATTTTTATATATATTATATTGTTGTGCATTCTTCCTAACTACTGTATATTTAAGGCTATATCTCCGAAACTTCTGAATATATTTTAATGTAATAAAGCTCAAATTGAAGAGCTGTACCCTCTTCATATTCTGACTGCAAGCAGCGCCCCCTACTGTAGAAGGAAAGTTATCTTGTGCATATCATGTTTGGTACTCTTTTATTCATTTTACACTATATAAACGATTTTATTCCATGATATGTCTCATTGCCTCATAACAATATGGCTGACCAATGACAACCGAGGAATAAGGACATGTACCGTTCAGAACTACATACAGCGCATTCGCTAATTGGCGCACTTTCTTCATTTTTTGAAAAACAAATAAAATTTTTATACTATGGGTTTGAATTTTGCATCACCCTGTATATGTTTTCCATACAACAACCAAATATACTACCTAAGAATTGCAAACATGATAAAATGGTAAGAAAATCTACACATTACAACAAAAAATTTTAAAAAATGAAGATAGTACCTGTTGTTATACATGAAGCAATATAACCCTTGCAGTCTTGATGAGACCACGTGACACTCATCCTAAGTAGAAAAAGTATGTCTTCAAACACGAATTTCTTCACTTTTCTTCTAAACTCAACTAATTGGTATATATCTGTTGTTAGGCAACATCTCAACAATATAACATATGTCATTTTTATATATATTATATTGTTGTGCATTCTTCCTAACTACTGTATATTTAAGCTATATCTCCGAAACTTCTGAATATATTTTAATGAAATAAAGCTCAAAATGAAGAGCTGTACCCTCTTCATATTCTGACTGCAAGCAGCGCCCCCTACTGTAGAAGGAAAGTTATCTTGTGCATATCATGTTTGGTACTCTTTTATTCATTTTACACTATATAAACGATTTTATTCCATGATATGTCTCATTGCCTCATAACAATATGGCTGACCAATGACAACCGAGGAATAAGGACATGTACCGTTCAGAACTACATACAGCACATTCGCTAATTGGCGCACTTTCTTCATTTTTTGAAAAACAAATAAAATTTTTATACTATGGGTTTGAATTTTGCATCACTCTGTATATGTTTTCCATACAACAACCAAATATACTACCTAAGAATTGCAAACATGATAAAATGGTAAGAAAATCTACACATTACAACAAAAAATTTTAAAAAATGAAGATAGTACCTGTTGTTATACATGAAGCAATATAACCCTTGCAGTCTTGATGAGACCACGTGACACTCTTCCTAAGTAGAAAAAGTATGTCTTCAAACACGAATTTCTTCACTTTTCTTCTAAACTCAACTAATTGGTATATATCTGTTGTTAGGCAACATCTCAACAATATAACATATGTCATTTTTATATATATTATATTGTTGTGCATTCTTCCTAACTACTGTATATTTAAGGCTATATCTCCGAAACTTCTGAATATATTTTAATGTAATAAAGCACAAATTGAAGAGCTGTACCCTCTTCATATTCTGACTGCAAGCAGCGCCCCCTACTGTAGAAGGAAAGTTATCTTGTGCATATCATGTTTGGTACTCTTTTATTCATTTTACACTATATAAACGATTTTATTCCATGATATGTCTCATTGCCTCATAACAATATGGCTGACCAATGACAACCGAGGAATAAGGACATGTACCGTTCAGAACTACATACAGCGCATTCGCTAATTGGCGCACTTTCTTCATTTTTTGAAAAACAAATAAAATTTTATACTATGGGTTTGAATTTTGCATCACCCTGTATATGTTTTCCATACAACAACCAAATATACTACCTAAGAATTGCAAACATGATAAAATGGTAAGAAAATCTACACATTACAACAAAAAATTTTAAAAAATGAAGATAGTACCTGTTGTTATACATGAAGCAATATAACCCTTGCAGTCTTGATGAGACCACGTGACACTCATCCTAAGTAGAAAAAGTATGTCTTCAAACACGAATTTCTTCACTTTTCTTCTAAACTCAACTAATTGGTATATATATGTTGTTAGGCAACATCTCAACAATATAACATATGTCATTTTTATATATATTATATTGTTGTGCATTCTTCCTAACTACTGTATATTTAAGGCTATATCTCCGAAACTTCTGAATATATTTTAATGAAATAAAGCTCAAATTGAAGAGCTGTACCCTCTTCATATTCTGGCTGCAAGCAGCGCCCCTACTGTAGAAGGAAAGTTATCTTGTGCATATCATGTTTGGTACTCTTTTATTCATTTTACACTATATAAACGATTTTATTCCATGATATGTCTCATTGCCTCATAACAATATGGCTGACCAATGACAACCGAGGAATAAGGACATGTACCGTTCAGAACTACATACAGCGCATTCGCTAATTGGCGCACTTTCTTCATTTTTTGAAAAACAAATAAAATTTTTATACTATGGGTTTGAATTTTGCATCACCCTGTATATGTTTTCCATACAACAACCAAATATACTACCTAAGAATTGCAAACATGATAAAATGGTAAGAAAATCTACACATTACAACAAAAAATTTTAAAAAATGAAGATAGTACCTGTTGTTATACATGAAGCAATATAACCCTTGCAGTCTTGATGAGACCACGTGACACTCATCCTAAGTAGAAAAAGTATGTCTTCAAACACGAATTTCTTCACTTTTCTTCTAAACTCAACTAATTGGTATATATATGTTGTTAGGCAACATCTCAACAATATAACATATGTCATTTTTATATATATTATATTGTTGTGCATTCTTCCTAACTACTGTATATTTAAGGCTATATCTCCGAAACTTCTGAATATATTTTAATGAAATAAAGCTCAAATTGAAGAGCTGTACCCTCTTCATATTCTGGCTGCAAGCAGCGCCCCCTACTGTAGAAGGAAAGTTATCTTGTGCATATCATGTTTGGTACTCTTTTATTCATTTTACACTATATAAACGATTTTATTCCATGATATGTCTCATTGCCTCATAACAATATGGCTGACCAATGACAACCGAGGAATAAGGACATGTACCGTTCAGAACTACATACAGCGCATTCGCTAATTGGCGCACTTTCTTCATTTTTTGAAAAACAAATAAAATTTTTATACTATGGGTTTGAATTTTGCATCACCCTGTATATGTTTTCCATACAACAACCAAATATACTACCTAAGAATTGCAAACATGATAAAATGGTAAGAAAATCTACACATTACAACAAAAAATTTTAAAAAATGAAGATAGTACCTGTTGTTATACATGAAGCAATATAACCCTTGCAGTCTTGATGAGACCACGTGACACTCATCCTAAGTAGAAAAAGTATGTCTTCAAACACGAATTTCTTCACTTTTCTTCTAAACTCAACTAATTGGTATATATATGTTGTTTGGCAACATCTCAACAATATAACATATGTCATTTTTATATATATTATATTGTTGTGCATTCTTCCTAACTACTGTATATTTAAGGCTATATCTCCGAAACTTCTGAATATATTTTAATGAAATAAAGCTCAAATTGAAGAGCTGTACAATCTTCATATTCTGACTGCAAGCAGCGCCCCCTACTGTAGAAGGAAAGTTATCTTGTGCATATCATGTTTGGTACTCTTTTATTCATTTTACACTATATAAACGATTTTATTCCATGATATGTCTCATTGCCTCATAACAATATGGCTGACCAATGACAACCGAGGAATAAGGACATGTACCGTTCAGAACTACATACAGCACATTCGCTAATTGGCGCACTTTCTTCATTTTTTGAAAAACAAATAAAATTTTTATACTATGGGTTTGAATTTTGCATCACTCTGTATATGTTTTCCATACAACAACCAAATATACTACCTAAGAATTGCAAACATGATAAAATGGTAAGAAAATCTACACATTACAACAAAAAATTTTAAAAAATGAAGATAGTACCTGTTGTTATACATGAAGCAATATAACCCTTGCAGTCTTGATGAGACCACGTGACACTCATCCTAAGTAGAAAAAGTATGTCTTCAAACACGAATTTCTTCACTTTTCTTCTAAACTCAACTAATTGGTATATATCTGTTGTTAGGCAACATCTCAACAATATAACATATGTCATTTTTATATATATTATATTGTTGTGCATTCTTCCTAACTACTGTATATTTAAGGCTATATCTCCGAAACTTCTGAATATATTTTAATGTAATAAAGCTCAAATTGAAGAGCTGTACCCTCTTCATATTCTGACTGCAAGCAGCTCCCCCTACTGTAGAAGGAAAGTTATCTTGTGCATATCATGTTTGGTACTCTTTTATTCATTTTACACTATATAAACGATTTTATTCCATGATATGTCTCATTGCCTCATAACAATATGGCTGACCAATGACAACCGAGGAATAAGGACATGTACCGTTCAGAACTACATACAGCGCATTCGCTAATTGGCGCACTTTCTTCATTTTTTGAAAAACAAATAAAATTTTTATACTATGGGTTTGAATTTTGCATCACCCTGTATATGTTTTCCATACAACAACCAAATATACTACCTAAGAATTGCAAACATGATAAAATGGTAAGAAAATCTACACATTACAACAAAAAATTTTAAAAAATGAAGATAGTACCTGTTGTTATACATGAAGCAATATAACCCTTGCAGTCTTGATGAGACCACGTGACACTCATCCTAAGTAGAAAAAGTATGTCTTCAAACACGAATTTCTTCACTTTTCTTCTAAACTCAACTAATTGGTATATATATGTTGTTAGGCAACATCTCAACAATATAACATATGTCATTTTTATATATATTATATTGTTGTGCATTCTTCCTAACTACTGTATATTTAAGGCTATATCTCCGAAACTTCTGAATATATTTTAATGAAATACAGCTCAAATTGAAGAGCTGTACCCTCTTCATATTCTGGCTGCAAGCAGCGCCCCCTACTGTAGAAGGAAAGTTATCTTGTGCATATCATGTTTGGTACTCTTTTATTCATTTTACACTATATAAACGATTTTATTCCATGATATGTCTCATTGCCTCATAACAATATGGCTGACCAATGACAACCGAGGAATAAGGACATGTACCGTTCAGAACTACATACAGCGCATTCGCTAATTGGCGCACTTTCTTCATTTTTTGAAAAACAAATAAAATTTTTATACTATGGGTTTGAATTTTGCATCACTCTGTATATGTTTTCCATACAACAACCAAATATACTACCTAAGAATTGCAAACATGATAAAATGGTAAGAAAATCTACACATTACAACAAAAAATTTTAAAAAATGAAGATAGTACCTGTTGTTATACATGAAGCAATATAACCCTTGCAGTCTTGATGAGACCACGTGACACTCATCCTAAGTAGAAAAAGTATGTCTTCAAACACGAATTTCTTCACTTTTCTTCTAAACTCAACTAATTGGTATATATATGTTGTTTGGCAACATCTCAACAATATAACATATGTCATTTTTATATATATTATATTGTTGTGCATTCTTCCTAACTACTGTATATTTAAGGCTATATCTCCGAAACTTCTGAATATATTTTAATGAAATAAAGCTCAAATTGAAGAGCTGTACCCTCTTCATATTCTGGCTGCAAGCAGCGCCCCCTACTGTAGAAGGAAAGTTATCTTGTGCATATCATGTTTGGTACTCTTTTATTCATTTTACACTATATAAACGATTTTATTCCATGATATGTCTCATTGCCTCATAACAATATGGCTGACCAATGACAACCGAGGAATAAGGACATGTACCGTTCAGAACTACATACAGCGCATTCGCTAATTGGCGCACTTTCTTCATTTTTTGAAAAACAAATAAAATTTTTATACTATGGGTTTGAATTTTGCATCACCCTGTATATGTTTTCCATACAACAACCAAATATACTACCTAAGAATTGCAAACATGATAAAATGGTAAGAAAATCTACACATTACAACAAAAAATTTTAAAAAATGAAGATAGTACCTGTTGTTATACATGAAGCAATATAACCCTTGCAGTCTTGATGAGACCACGTGACACTCATCCTAAGTAGAAAAAGTATGTCTTCAAACACGAATTTCTTCACTTTTCTTCTAAACTCAACTAATTGGTATATATCTGTTGTTAGGCAACATCTCAACAATATAACATATGTCATTTTTATATATATTATATTGTTGTGCATTCTTCCTAACTACTGTATATTTAAGGCTATATCTCCGAAATTTCTGAATATATTTTAATGTAATAAAGCTCAAATTGAAGAGCTGTACCCTCTTCATATTCTGACTGCAAGCAGCGCCCCCTACTGTAGAAGGAAAGTTATCTTGTGCATATCATGTTTGGTACTCTTTTATTCATTTTACACTATATAAACGATTTTATTCCATGATATGTCTCATTGCCTCATAACAATATGGCTGACCAATGACAACCGAGGAATAAGGACATGTACCGTTCAGAACTACATACAGCGCATTCGCTAATTGGCGCACTTTCTTCATTTTTTGAAAAACAAATAAAATTTTTATACTATGGGTTTGAATTTTGCATCACCCTGTATATGTTTTCCATACAACAACCAAATATACTACCTAAGAATTGCAAACATGATAAAATGGTAAGAAAATCTACACATTACAACAAAAAATTTTAAAAAATGAAGATAGTACCTGTTGTTATACATGAAGCAATATAACCCTTGCAGTCTTGATGAGACCACGTGACACTCATCCTAAGTAGAAAAAGTATGTCTTCAAACACGAATTTCTTCACTTTTCTTCTAAACTCAACTAATTGGTATATATATGTTGTTAGGCAACATCTCAACAATATAACATATGTCATTTTTATATATATTATATTGTTGTGCATTCTTCCTAACTACTGTATATTTAAGGCTATATCTCCGAAACTTCTGAATATATTTTAATGAAATAAAGCTCAAATTGAAGAGCTGTACCCTCTTCATATTCTGACTGCAAGCAGCGCCCCCTACTGTAGAAGGAAAGTTATCTTGTGCATATCATGTTTGGTACTCTTTTATTCATTTTACACTATATAAACGATTTTATTCCATGATATGTCTCATTGCCTCATAACAATATGGCTGACCAATGACAACCGAGGAATAAGGACATGTACCGTTCAGAACTACATACAGCACATTCGCTAATTGGCGCACTTTCTTCATTTTTTGAAAAACAAATAAAATTTTTATACTATGGGTTTGAATTTTGCATCACTCTGTATATGTTTTCCATACAACAACCAAATATACTACCTAAGAATTGCAAACATGATAAAATGGTAAGAAAATCTACACATTACAACAAAAAATTTTAAAAAATGAAGATAGTACCTGTTGTTATACATGAAGCAATATAACCCTTGCAGTCTTGATGAGACCACGTGACACTCATCCTAAGTAGAAAAAGTATGTCTTCAAACACGAATTTCTTCACTTTTCTTCTAAACTCAACTAATTGGTATATATCTGTTGTTAGGCAACATCTCAACAATATAACATATGTCATTTTTATATATATTATATTGTTGTGCATTCTTCCTAACTACTGTATATTTAAGGCTATATCTCCGAAACTTCTGAATATATTTTAATGTAATAAAGCTCAAATTGAAGAGCTGTACCCTCTTCATATTCTGACTGCAAGCAGCTCCCCCTACTGTAGAAGGAAAGTTATCTTGTGCATATCATGTTTGGTACTCTTTTATTCATTTTACACTATATAAACGATTTTATTCCATGATATGTCTCATTGCCTCATAACAATATGGCTGACCAATGACAACCGAGGAATAAGGACATGTACCGTTCAGAACTACATACAGCGCATTCGCTAATTGGCGCACTTTCTTCATTTTTTGAAAAACAAATAAAATTTTTATACTATGGGTTTGAATTTTGCATCACCCTGTATATGTTTTCCATACAACAACCAAATATACTACCTAAGAATTGCAAACATGATAAAATGGTAAGAAAATCTACACATTACAACAAAAAATTTTAAAAAATGAAGATAGTACCTGTTGTTATACATGAAGCAATATAACCCTTGCAGTCTTGATGAGACCACGTGACACTCATCCTAAGTAGAAAAAGTATGTCTTCAAACACGAATTTCTTCACTTTTCTTCTAAACTCAACTAATTGGTATATATATGTTGTTAGGCAACATCTCAACAATATAACATATGTCATTTTTATATATATTATATTGTTGTGCATTCTTCCTAACTACTGTATATTTAAGGCTATATCTCCGAAACTTCTGAATATATTTTAATGAAATACAGCTCAAATTGAAGAGCTGTACCCTCTTCATATTCTGGCTGCAAGCAGCGCCCCCTACTGTAGAAGGAAAGTTATCTTGTGCATATCATGTTTGGTACTCTTTTATTCATTTTACACTATATAAACGATTTTATTCCATGATATGTCTCATTGCCTCATAACAATATGGCTGACCAATGACAACCGAGGAATAAGGACATGTACCGTTCAGAACTACATACAGCGCATTTGCTAATTGGCGCACTTTCTTCATTTTTTGAAAAACAAATAAAATTTTTATACTATGGGTTTGAATTTCGCATCACTCTGTATATGTTTTCCATACAACAACCAAATATACTACCTAAGAATTGCAAACATGATAAAATGGTAAGAAAATCTACACATTACAACAAAAAATTTTAAAAAATGAAGATAGTACCTGTTGTTATACATGAAGCAATATAACCCTTGCAGTCTTGATGAGACCACGTGACACTCATCCTAAGTAGAAAAAGTATGTCTTCAAACACGAATTTCTTCACTTTTCTTCTAAACTCAACTAATTGGTATATATATGTTGTTTGGCAACATCTCAACAATATAACATATGTCATTTTTATATATATTATATTGTTGTGCATTCTTCCTAACTACTGTATATTTAAGGCTATATCTCCGAAACTTCTGAATATATTTTAATGAAATAAAGCTCAAATTGAAGAGCTGTACCCTCTTCATATTCTGACTGCAAGCAGCGCCCCCTACTGTAGAAGGAAAGTTATCTTGTGCATATCATGTTTGGTACTCTTTTATTCATTTTACACTATATAAACGATTTTATTCCATGATATGTCTCATTGCCTCATAACAATATGGCTGACCAATGACAACCGAGGAATAAGGACATGTACCGTTCAGAACTACATACAGCGCATTCGCTAATTGGCGCACTTTCTTCATTTTTTGAAAAACAAATAAAATTTTTATACTATGGGTTTGAATTTTGCATCACCCTGTATATGTTTTCCATACAACAACCAAATATACTACCTAAGAATTGCAAACATGATAAAATGGTAAGAAAATCTACACATTACAACAAAAAATTTTAAAAAATGAAGATAGTACCTGTTGTTATACATGAAGCAATATAACCCTTGCAGTCTTGATGAGACCACGTGACACTCATCCTAAGTAGAAAAAGTATGTCTTCAAACACGAATTTCTTCACTTTTCTTCTAAACTCAACTAATTGGTATATATCTGTTGTTAGGCAACATCTCAACAATATAACATATGTCATTTTTATATATATTATATTGTTGTGCATTCTTCCTAACTACTGTATATTTAAGGCTATATCTCCGAAACTTCTGAATATATTTTAATGAAATAAAGCTCAAATTGAAGAGCTGTACCCTCTTCATATTCTGACTGCAAGCAGCGCCCCCTACTGTAGAAGGAAAGTTATCTTGTGCATATCATGTTTGGTACTCTTTTATTCATTTTACACTATATAAACGATTTTATTCCATGATATGTCTCATTGCCTCATAACAATATGGCTGACCAATGACAACCGAGGAATAAGGACATGTACCGTTCAGAACTACATACAGCACATTCGCTAATTGGCGCACTTTCTTCATTTTTTGAAAAACAAATAAAATTTTTATACTATGGGTTTGAATTTTGCATCACTCTGTATATGTTTTCCATACAACAACCAAATATACTACCTAAGAATTGCAAACATGATAAAATGGTAAGAAAATCTACACATTACAACAAAAAATTTTAAAAAATGAAGATAGTACCTGTTGTTATACATGAAGCAATATAACCCTTGCAGTCTTGATGAGACCACGTGACACTCTTCCTAAGTAGAAAAAGTATGTCTTCAAACACGAATTTCTTCACTTTTCTTCTAAACTCAACTAATTGGTATATATCTGTTGTTAGGCAACATCTCAACAATATAACATATGTCATTTTTATATATATTATATTGTTGTGCATTCTTCCTAACTACTGTATATTTAAGGCTATATCTCCGAAACTTCTGAATATATTTTAATGTAATAAAGCTCAAATTGAAGAGCTGTACCCTCTTCATATTCTGACTGCAAGCAGCGCCCCCTACTGTAGAAGGAAAGTTATCTTGTGCATATCATGTTTGGTACTCTTTTATTCATTTTACACTATATAAACGATTTTATTCCATGATATGTCTCATTGCCTCATAACAATATGGCTGACCAATGACAACCGAGGAATAAGGACATGTACCGTTCAGAACTACATACAGCGCATTCGCTAATTGGCGCACTTTCTTCATTTTTTGAAAAACAAATAAAATTTTTATACTATGGGTTTGAATTTTGCATCACCCTGTATATGTTTTCCATACAACAACCAAATATACTACCTAAGAATTGCAAACATGATAAAATGGTAAGAAAATCTACACATTACAACAAAAAATTTTAAAAAATGAAGATAGTACCTGTTGTTATACATGAAGCAATATAACCCTTGCAGTCTTGATGAGACCACGTGACACTCATCCTAAGTAGAAAAAGTATGTCTTCAAACACGAATTTCTTCACTTTTCTTCTAAACTCAACTAATTGGTATATATATGTTGTTAGGCAACATCTCAACAATATAACATATGTCATTTTTATATATATTATATTGTTGTGCATTCTTCCTAACTACTGTATATTTAAGGCTATATCTCCGAAACTTCTGAATATATTTTAATGAAATAAAGCTCAAATTGAAGAGCTGTACCCTCTTCATATTCTGGCTGCAAGCAGCGCCCCCTACTGTAGAAGGAAAGTTATCTTGTGCATATCATGTTTGGTACTCTTTTATTCATTTTACACTATATAAACGATTTTATTCCATGATATGTCTCATTGCCTCATAACAATATGGCTGACCAATGACAACCGAGGAATAAGGACATGTACCGTTCAGAACTACATACAGCGCATTCGCTAATTGGCGCACTTTCTTCATTTTTTGAAAAACAAATAAAATTTTTATACTATGGGTTTGAATTTTGCATCACCCTGTATATGTTTTCCATACAACAACCAAATATACTACCTAAGAATTGCAAACATGATAAAATGGTAAGAAAATCTACACATTACAACAAAAAATTTTAAAAAATGAAGATAGTACCTGTTGTTATACATGTAGCAATATAACCCTTGCAGTCTTGATGAGACCACGTGACACTCATCCTAAGTAGAAAAAGTATGTCTTCAAACACGAATTTCTTCACTTTTCTTCTAAACTCAACTAATTGGTATATATATGTTGTTTGGCAACATCTCAACAATATAACATATGTCATTTTTATATATATTATATTGTTGTGCATTCTTCCTAACTACTGTATATTTAAGGCTATATCTCCGAAACTTCTGAATATATTTTAATGAAATAAAGCTCAAATTGAAGAGCTGTACCCTCTTCATATTCTGACTGCAAGCAGCGCCCCCTACTGTAGAAGGAAAGTTATCTTGTGCATATCATGTTTGGTACTCTTTTATTCATTTTACACTATATAAACGATTTATTCCATGATATGTCTCATTGCCTCATAACAATATGGCTGACCAATGACAACCGAGGAATAAGGACATGTACCGTTCAGAACTACATACAGCGCATTCGCTAATTGGCGCACTTCTTCATTTTTTGAAAAACAAATAAAATTTTTATACTATGGGTTTGAATTTTGCATCACCCTGTATATGTTTTCCATACAACAACCAAATATACTACCTAAGAATTGCAAACATGATAAAATGGTAAGAAAATCTACACATTACAACAAAAAATTTTAAAAAATGAAGATAGTACCTGTTGTTATACATGAAGCAATATAACCCTTGCAGTCTTGATGAGACCACGTGACACTCATCCTAAGTAGAAAAAGTATGTCTTCAAACACGAATTTCTTCACTTTTCTTCTAAACTCAACTAATTGGTATATATATGTTGTTAGGCAACATCTCAACAATATAACATATTGTCATTTTTATATATATTATATTGTTGTGCATTCTTCCTAACTACTGTATATTTAAGGCTATATCTCCGAAACTTCTGAATATATTTTAATGTAATAAAGCTCAAATTGAAGAGCTGTACCCTCTTCATATTCTGACTGCAAGCAGCGCCCCCTACTGTAGAAGGAAAGTTATCTTGTGCATATCATGTTTGGTACTCTTTTATTCATTTTACACTATATAAACGATTTTATTCCATGATATGTCTCATTGCCTCATAACAATATGGCTGACCAATGACAACCGAGGAATAAGGACATGTACCGTTCAGAACTACATACAGCGCATTCGCTAATTGGCGCACTTTCTTCATTTTTTGAAAAACAAATAAAATTTTTATACTATGGGTTTGAATTTTGCATCACCCTGTATATGTTTTCCATACAACAACCAAATATACTACCTAAGAATTGCAAACATGATAAAATGGTAAGAAAATCTACACATTACAACAAAAAATTTTAAAAAATGAAGATAGTACCTGTTGTTATACATGAAGCAATATAACCCTTGCAGTCTTGATGAGACCACGTGACACTCATCCTAAGTAGAAAAAGTATGTCTTCAAACACGAATTTCTTCACTTTTCTTCTAAACTCAACTAATTGGTATATATATGTTGTTTGGCAACATCTCAACAATATAACATATGTCATTTTTATATATATTATATTGTTGTGCATTCTTCCTAACTACTGTATATTTAAGGCTATATCTCCGAAACTTCTGAATATATTTTAATGAAATAAAGCTCAAATTGAAGAGCTGTACCCTCTTCATATTCTGACTGCAAGCAGCGCCCCCTACTGTAGAAGGAAAGTTATCTTGTGCATATCATGTTTGGTACTCTTTTATTCATTTTACACTATATAAACGATTTTATTCCATGATATGTCTCATTGCCTCATAACAATATGGCTGACCAATGACAACCGAGGAATAAGGACATGTACCGTTCAGAACTACATACAGCGCATTCGCTAATTGGCGCACTTTCTTCATTTTTTGAAAAACAAATAAAATTTTTATACTATGGGTTTGAATTTTGCATCACCCTGTATATGTTTTCCATACAACAACCAAATATACTACCTAAGAATTGCAAACATGATAAAATGGTAAGAAAATCTACACATTACAACAAAAAATTTTAAAAAATGAAGATAGTACCTGTTGTTATACATGAAGCAATATAACCCTTGCAGTCTTGATGAGACCACGTGACACTCATCCTAAGTAGAAAAAGTATGTCTTCAAACACGAATTTCTTCACTTTTCTTCTAAACTCAACTAATTGGTATATATCTGTTGTTAGGCAACATCTCAACAATATAACATATGTCATTTTTATATATATTATATTGTTGTGCATTCTTCCTAACTACTGTATATTTAAGGCTATATCTCCGAAACTTCTGAATATATTTTAATGTAATAAAGCTCAAATTGAAGAGCTGTACCCTCTTCATATTCTGACTGCAAGCAGCTCCCCCTACTGTAGAAGGAAAGTTATCTTGTGCATATCATGTTTGGTACTCTTTTATTCATTTTACACTATATAAACGATTTTATTCCATGATATGTCTCATTGCCTCATAACAATATGGCTGACCAATGACAACCGAGGAATAAGGACATGTACCGTTCAGAACTACATACAGCGCATTCGCTAATTGGCGCACTTTCTTCATTTTTTGAAAAACAAATAAAATTTTTATACTATGGGTTTGAATTTTGCATCACCCTGTATATGTTTTCCATACAACAACCAAATATACTACCTAAGAATTGCAAACATGATAAAATGGTAAGAAAATCTACACATTACAACAAAAAATTTTAAAAAATGAAGATAGTACCTGTTGTTATACATGAAGCAATATAACCCTTGCAGTCTTGATGAGACCACGTGACACTCATCCTAAGTAGAAAAAGTATGTCTTCAAACACGAATTTCTTCACTTTTCTTCTAAACTCAACTAATTGGTATATATATGTTGTTAGGCAACATCTCAACAATATAACATATGTCATTTTTATATATATTATATTGTTGTGCATTCTTCCTAACTACTGTATATTTAAGGCTATATCTCCGAAACTTCTGAATATATTTTAATGAAATACAGCTCAAATTGAAGAGCTGTACCCTCTTCATATTCTGGCTGCAAGCAGCGCCCCCTACTGTAGAAGGAAAGTTATCTTGTGCATATCATGTTTGGTACTCTTTTATTCATTTTACACTATATAAACGATTTTATTCCATGATATGTCTCATTGCCTCATAACAATATGGCTGACCAATGACAACCGAGGAATAAGGACATGTACCGTTCAGAACTACATACAGCGCATTCGCTAATTGGCGCACTTTCTTCATTTTTTGAAAAACAAATAAAATTTTTATACTATGGGTTTGAATTTTGCATCACTCTGTATATGTTTTCCATACAACAACCAAATATGCTACCTAAGAATTGCAAACATGATAAAATGGTAAGAAAATCTACACATTACAACAAAAAATTTTAAAAAATGAAGATAGTACCTGTTGTTATACATGAAGCAATATAACCCTTGCAGTCTTGATGAGACCACGTGACACTCATCCTAAGTAGAAAAAGTATGTCTTCAAACACGAATTTCTTCACTTTTCTTCTAAACTCAACTAATTGGTATATATATGTTGTTTGGCAACATCTCAACAATATAACATATGTCATTTTTATATATATTATATTGTTGTGCATTCTTCCTAACTACTGTATATTTAAGGCTATATCTCCGAAACTTCTGAATATATTTTAATGAAATAAAGCTCAAATTGAAGAGCTGTACCCTCTTCATATTCTGACTGCAAGCAGCGCCCCCTACTGTAGAAGGAAAGTTATCTTGTGCATATCATGTTTGGTACTCTTTTATTCATTTTACACTATATAAACGATTTTATTCCATGATATGTCTCATTGCCTCATAACAATATGGCTGACCAATGACAACCGAGGAATAAGGACATGTACCGTTCAGAACTACATACAGCGCATTCGCTAATTGGCGCACTTTCTTCATTTTTTGAAAAACAAATAAAATTTTTATACTATGGGTTTGAATTTTGCATCACCCTGTATATGTTTTCCATACAACAACCAAATATACTACCTAAGAATTGCAAACATGATAAAATGGTAAGAAAATCTACACATTACAACAAAAAATTTTAAAAAATGAAGATAGTACCTGTTGTTATACATGAAGCAATATAACCCTTGCAGTCTTGATGAGACCACGTGACACTCATCCTAAGTAGAAAAAGTATGTCTTCAAACACGAATTTCTTCACTTTTCTTCTAAACTCAACTAATTGGTATATATCTGTTGTTAGGCAACATCTCAACAATATAACATATGTCATTTTTATATATATTATATTGTTGTGCATTCTTCCTAACTACTGTATATTTAAGGCTATATCTCCGAAACTTCTGAATATATTTTAATGAAATAAAGCTCAAATTGAAGAGCTGTACCCTCTTCATATTCTGACTGCAAGCAGCGCCCCCTACTGTAGAAGGAAAGTTATCTTGTGCATATCATGTTTGGTACTCTTTTATTCATTTTACACTATATAAACGATTTTATTCCATGATATGTCTCATTGCCTCATAACAATATGGCTGACCAATGACAACCGAGGAATAAGGACATGTACCGTTCAGAACTACATACAGCACATTCGCTAATTGGCGCACTTTCTTCATTTTTTGAAAAACAAATAAAATTTTTATACTATGGGTTTGAATTTTGCATCACTCTGTATATGTTTTCCATACAACAACCAAATATACTACCTAAGAATTGCAAACATGATAAAATGGTAAGAAAATCTACACATTACAACAAAAAATTTTAAAAAATGAAGATAGTACCTGTTGTTATACATGAAGCAATATAACCCTTGCAGTCTTGATGAGACCACGTGACACTCTTCCTAAGTAGAAAAAGTATGTCTTCAAACACGAATTTCTTCACTTTTCTTCTAAACTCAACTAATTGGTATATATCTGTTGTTAGGCAACATCTCAACAATATAACATATGTCATTTTTATATATATTATATTGTTGTGCATTCTTCCTAACTACTGTATATTTAAGGCTATATCTCCGAAACTTCTGAATATATTTTAATGTAATAAAGCTCAAATTGAAGAGCTGTACCCTCTTCATATTCTGACTGCAAGCAGCGCCCCCTACTGTAGAAGGAAAGTTATCTTGTGCATATCATGTTTGGTACTCTTTTATTCATTTTACACTATATAAACGATTTTATTCCATGATATGTCTCATTGCCTCATAACAATATGGCTGACCAATGACAACCGAGGAATAAGGACATGTACCGTTCAGAACTACATACAGCGCATTCGCTAATTGGCGCACTTTCTTCATTTTTTGAAAAACAAATAAAATTTTTATACTATGGGTTTGAATTTTGCATCACCCTGTATATGTTTTCCATACAACAACCAAATATACTACCTAAGAATTGCAAACATGATAAAATGGTAAGAAAATCTACACATTACAACAAAAAATTTTAAAAAATGAAGATAGTACCTGTTGTTATACATGAAGCAATATAACCCTTGCAGTCTTGATGAGACCACGTGACACTCATCCTAAGTAGAAAAAGTATGTCTTCAAACACGAATTTCTTCACTTTTCTTCTAAACTCAACTAATTGGTATATATATGTTGTTAGGCAACATCTCAACAATATAACATATGTCATTTTTATATATATTATATTGTTGTGCATTCTTCCTAACTACTGTATATTTAAGGCTATATCTCCGAAACTTCTGAATATATTTTAATGAAATAAAGCTCAAATTGAAGAGCTGTACCCTCTTCATATTCTGGCTGCAAGCAGCGCCCCCTACTGTAGAAGGAAAGTTATCTTGTGCATATCATGTTTGGTACTCTTTTATTCATTTTACACTATATAAACGATTTTATTCCATGATATGTCTCATTGCCTCATAACAATATGGCTGACCAATGACAACCGAGGAATAAGGACATGTACCGTTCAGAACTACATACAGCGCATTCGCTAATTGGCGCACTTTCTTCATTTTTTGAAAAACAAATAAAATTTTTATACTATGGGTTTGAATTTTGCATCACCCTGTATATGTTTTCCATACAACAACCAAATATACTACCTAAGAATTGCAAACATGATAAAATGGTAAGAAAATCTACACATTACAACAAAAAATTTTAAAAAATGAAGATAGTACCTGTTGTTATACATGAAGCAATATAACCCTTGCAGTCTTGATGAGACCACGTGACACTCATCCTAAGTAGAAAAAGTATGTCTTCAAACACGAATTTCTTCACTTTTCTTCTAAACTCAACTAATTGGTATATATATGTTGTTTGGCAACATCTCAACAATATAACATATGTCATTTTTATATATATTATATTGTTGTGCATTCTTCCTAACTACTGTATATTTAAGGCTATATCTCCGAAACTTCTGAATATATTTTAATGAAATAAAGCTCAAATTGAAGAGCTGTACCCTCTTCATATTCTGACTGCAAGCAGCGCCCCCTACTGTAGAAGGAAAGTTATGTTGTGCATATCATGTTTGGTACTCTTTTATTCATTTTACACTATATAAACGATTTTATTCCATGATATGTCTCATTGCCTCATAACAATATGGCTGACCAATGACAACCGAGGAATAAGGACATGTACCGTTCAGAACTACATACAGCGCATTCGCTAATTGGCGCACTTTCTTCATTTTTTGAAAAACAAATAAAATTTTTATACTATGGGTTTGAATTTTGCATCACCCTGTATATGTTTTCCATACAACAACCAAATATACTACCTAAGAATTGCAAACATGATAAAATGGTAAGAAAATCTACACATTACAACAAAAAATTTTAAAAAATGAAGATAGTACCTGTTGTTATACATGAAGCAATATAACCCTTGCAGTCTTGATGAGACCACGTGACACTCATCCTAAGTAGAAAAAGTATGTCTTCAAACACGAATTTCTTCACTTTTCTTCTAAACTCAACTAATTGGTATATATATGTTGTTAGGCAACATCTCAACAATATAACATATGTCATTTTTATATATATTATATTGTTGTGCATTCTTCCTAACTACTGTATATTTAAGGCTATATCTCCGAAACTTCTGAATATATTTTAATGTAATAAAGCTCAAATTGAAGAGCTGTACCCTCTTCATATTCTGACTGCAAGCAGCGCCCCCTACTGTAGAAGGAAAGTTATCTTGTGCATATCATGTTTGGTACTCTTTTATTCATTTTACACTATATAAACGATTTTATTCCATGATATGTCTCATTGCCTCATAACAATATGGCTGACCAATGACAACCGAGGAATAAGGACATGTACCGTTCAGAACTACATACAGCGCATTCGCTAATTGGCGCACTTTCTTCATTTTTTGAAAAACAAATAAAATTTTTATACTATGGGTTTGAATTTTGCATCACCCTGTATATGTTTTCCATACAACAACCAAATATACTACCTAAGAATTGCAAACATGATAAAATGGTAAGAAAATCTACACATTACAACAAAAAATTTTAAAAAATGAAGATAGTACCTGTTGTTATACATGAAGCAATATAACCCTTGCAGTCTTGATGAGACCACGTGACACTCATCCTAAGTAGAAAAAGTATGTCTTCAAACACGAATTTCTTCACTTTTCTTCTAAACTCAACTAATTGGTATATATATGTTGTTTGGCAACATCTCAACAATATAACATATGTCATTTTTATATATATTATATTGTTGTGCATTCTTCCTAACTACTGTATATTTAAGGCTATATCTCCGAAACTTCTGAATATATTTTAATGAAATAAAGCTCAAATTGAAGAGCTGTACCCTCTTCATATTCTGACTGCAAGCAGCGCCCCCTACTGTAGAAGGAAAGTTATCTTGTGCATATCATGTTTGGTACTCTTTTATTCATTTTACACTATATAAACGATTTTATTCCATGATATGTCTCATTGCCTCATAACAATATGGCTGACCAATGACAACCGAGGAATAAGGACATGTACCGTTCAGAACTACATACAGCGCATTCGCTAATTGGCGCACTTTCTTCATTTTTTGAAAAACAAATAAAATTTTTATACTATGGGTTTGAATTTTGCATCACTCTGTATATGTTTTCCATACAACAACCAAATATACTACCTAAGAATTGCAAACATGATAAAATGGTAAGAAAATCTACACATTACAACAAAAAATTTTAAAAAATGAAGATAGTACCTGTTGTTATACATGAAGCAATATAACCCTTGCAGTCTTGATGAGACCACGTGACACTCATCCTAAGTAGAAAAAGTATGTCTTCAAACACGAATTTCTTCACTTTTCTTCTAAACTCAACTAATTGGTATATATATGTTGTTAGGCAACATCTCAACAATATAACATATGTCATTTTTATATATATTATATTGTTGTGCATTCTTCCTAACTACTGTATATTTAAGGCTATATCTCCGAAACTTCTGAATATATTTTAATGTAATAAAGCTCAAATTGAAGAGCTGTACCCTCTTCATATTCTGACTGCAAGCAGCGCCCCCTACTGTAGAAGGAAAGTTATCTTGTGCATATCATGTTTGGTACTCTTTTATTCATTTTACACTATATAAACGATTTTATTCCATGATATGTCTCATTGCCTCATAACAATATGGCTGACCAATGACAACCGAGGAATAAGGACATGTACCGTTCAGAACTACATACAGCGCATTCGCTAATTGGCGCACTTTCTTCATTTTTGAAAAACAAATAAAATTTTTATACTATGGGTTTGAATTTTGCATCACTCTGTATATGTTTTCCATACAACAACCAAATATAC